>NC_091505.1:8764866-8917221 GCF_947461875.1 Haliaeetus albicilla
TCCACATGGATGCATATATAAAGTAACTGGTTCTTTTGTTTTAGGGTTTGATTGCTGAAGAGGGAAAAGGTTCTTTTGTAAAAGAAGATGATCCCGAGAAGTTTCGTGAAGGTCTTATGAAGTTTGAAAAGTGTTTTGGATTACCGGAGCAGGAGAAGTTGGTTACCTATTACTCATGCAGTTACTGGAAGGGCAGAGTGCCCTGTCAAGGATGGCTTTATCTTAGTACCAACTTCCTTAGCTTTTACTCATTTTTGCTGGGAGCAGAAAGTAAGTAAGCCTCGATACTAAGCCTAGTCCCTTCACATTTTACTGTTTATCTTTCATATTTGGAAGAACTATTCCTGTGTCCTAAGAGAGCTATTTTGCCATCTGAGCAGATGTCAACACAGAATAGAAAGAACTGCAAACATAAACTACTTTGTGGAAATGAACACATTTGTGTAACTTACTACATAATGTCCATTAGTTTTCTTCCTCTATATAAACTTCAGAGAGAAGGCAGACCTGTTGCAGTTGACTCTAACTAAAAGTTGTTTGTCATCTTTAGTTCATGCTGCATATTAATTCAGCCTGTAAGGATTACAGTTATTTCTTCACACATAGACCTAATGTTTCACATGGGTGCACTACGCATTGGTGATAATTGCACGTCTTTTTCTTCCTGTGTAACATTCGTTTGAAATGCCCAAACAAATGCCTCTAAGACTGTGAGCTATAACTGTATTTATGTGAAAACTAGAAAGCATAAAGAAAGTAGGATCCTTTCTAAGCTAATTTTCATTTGTATTGGGATATGTCATAGCTAATGGGCATGGTTCCTCTAAATGCTAATACATGATTGATTTACTTTAAGAAGCCCTAATGGTAGACTGTTTAAAGTGGGGTGGCTTATATGATGATGTTTGTTTGCAATTTGCAGTTTCACATCAGAGCAAAGAAAATGTGATGTAAGCTTCTATGTTCATACATGGTGTGTCTTTAATGGTTTTCTTTCTTTAAAATTCTTTCTAATGGAATTCTTTTATAGGAATTGTGAAGAGAGTGGTTTTTGTGCTTTTGTGAGTTTTTAGCCCTTTCCAAGTGTGTTATCATTTAACTGTATTGCTTAATTATATTTTATTAGTGCTGTTGACTACTACTTTTCTTTTTTTAATATGAGGGTAGCAACTAACAAGAAGTTACTCACATCTGCTTATATTTGTATTTTCAGTAAAACTTACTATCTCCTGGGATGAAATATCAAAACTTGAGAAGACTTCCAATGTGATTCTGACAGAGAGCATTCATGTGTGCTCCCGTGGGGAAGATCACTATTTTTCCATGTTTTTGCACATTAGTGAAACGTTCCTTCTCATGGAACAGCTGGCAAACTATGCTGTTAGGAGACTTTTTGACAAGGAGACATTTGAAAATGACCTAGTCCTTCATGACCCCCTGCAGATCACCAAGAGGTAATATATTACTTAGAGTCTATTTGTTCTTGGCCTAGTACTTTTTTAGGCAAAGGGGAAGAGAATCCTTGTCTCAAGGAGATATGTAAATGTCAGCAAAGCTGGTGTTCTCTTAAACAAGTGTCTCTATAAAATTTGGGATCAAAGCAATGTGGGGCATTGTGTTTCATGGTTACTTTGCAGTATCAAAAGTCTATATGAAGGCAGGAGGTGATCAAAACTTCAGAGCTGGTCTTCAACTATAGGGTTTATAGTGGTTTGAATTTTTAAAAGGCGTTCTAGCAGCATTTAGGATTAGAAAATTAAGACTGGAGCTGCAGTGTCTGCAAAGAGACCTGATGAGGAAGGATAAGGTTGGAGAATAAATAATTTAATACACATATGTAAATAATAACTACATGGCTTTTTTGCCACTGGAGATGGGTGATAAAATCAGTAAGTTGCAGATGGGTGCATGGCTTTCCTTATTTACCACAGTATTTTAGGCAGTGGGAAAGATGTGTATGTAAGTCACCTGATGGTTAGGGTCCATCCTTCTCAAGGAAGGTATGTGATTATTCCTTGTAGTAATTTTATGGTTTCTCATCAGTTCTGGTTTCTGTTGAAGCAAATGTCTTTTCCTCAGAGACCTGTCCAAATTCTCACTCAAATATTCAGGTTTTGATCTGTGGACCACAGCTATTTACTGTGAAAAGTAACCAGGAAGAGCAAGTCTGGTTTAGGTAATTTAGATTCACATAAAGGGACTAAATCATTGTTGGAAAACACTACCTATCTGCAAATCAGAAATGATGACAAAGTGTTTTTCTAATAATTGTTTCTACTGAAAGCTCCATGTACCTGTGATTAAAATAAAAAAAAGCTATTTAGTTTTATAGTACAGTGATAATAAAACCTGATTTAAGTTGTGTTTTCTGGATAATTGATACCTCAGTTTGGTAGCAATGTTGGAGAGGGATGTTGCTCTACAACCAAAACATTGTTTCTGGCTGCAGTTATCTGTGAAGAATTAGCCCATGGCAGATGTTTACAGCATGTGCTACATTTCTAGCTAATTAACCTCTGTCAAGCCAAAAACTTGTTTTACGTTTAAATGGACTATTCTGATGGGTGGGGAAACAGAGAGGATTAGGCTATTAGTATGTTTTTCTGCACTACCTGCAGGCCCTGATTCAGCAAAGTACTCTGTAAGAACATGCTTGAATCTATTCCTGTACAGTGAAGTATTTAAGTATTTTGTTAAGTGGGTGTATTTAGATAGGTGTGGTCCTGCCCTTTGTTTCCTCTTCAAGCAAAACATTGAACCCTCCAGATCGACCCCATGGATTATGGGAAAGCGTGATGTTAGTATTACTGACTTTTCCCAAGGTATTTTTAACTTTTGTATTTGTAAAGACATTTTAAACTTATTTAATTTTTATTTTCTCTCTTCTACCCTGTTTTTTGTTTTGTTTTTAATCTAGAGGCCTAGAAAGCCGTGCCCACAGTGAGCAGTTTAGTGCATTCTTCAGGCTACCCAAAGAAGAGACCTTGAAGGAAGTTCATGAGTGCTTCTTATGGGTTCCTTTCAGTCATTACAACACCCATGGAAAAATGTGCATTTCAGAAAACTACATCTGCTTTGCTAGCCAGGATGGCAGCCTGTGCAGCGTAATCATTCCATTAAGAGAGGTAATGCAGTCTACAAGTCAGAGGCAGTTATACCAGAAGTCTTGCACTTGTGTAGTTTAATGCCAGTTTAGCAGATTTTCATTAGAATCTGCTTACTTTACATGATGTCATATATTTCCCCCTATCTTTGATACTGCATGTAGGAATTCTGTTTGTAGGTTTATAGAACTGCTTTCATGTTTCAGCTTTGTTCCCTGTATCCTCTTTCCCTTTTCTGTTTACTCTGATTTGTGTAGCTGGGTACAGAATCCAAATTTTTTAATGCTTTTTTTTTTTAATGAAAAAGCTTATGCTTAATTCTTGAAGTTGAGTTAATGAGAGATTCTCAAGATAAAAAGTAAAGAATTGGAGGGGGTTGAGGGTCTTAGAATCATAGAATCGTTTAGGTTGGAAAGGCCTTTAAGATCGAGTCCAACCGTCAACCCAACACCACCATGCCCACTAAACCATGTCCTGAAGTGCCACGTCTATGTGTTTTTTTGAACACCTCCAGGGATGGTGACTCCACCACTTCCATGGGCAGCCTGTTCCAATGCCTGACAACCCTTTCAGTAACAAAATTTTTTCTAATAGCCAATCTAAACCTCCCCTGGCGCAACTTGAGGCCATTTCCTCTCATCCTATCACTAGTTACTTGATAGAAGAGACCAGCACCCACCTCACTACAACCCCCTTTCAGGTAGTTGTAGAGAGTGATAAGGTCTCCCCTCAGCCTCCTTTTCTCCAGGCTAAACAGCCCCAGTTCCCTCAGCTGCTCCTCATAAGACTTGTGCTCTAGACCCTTCACCAACTCCGTTGCTCTTCTCTGGACACACTCCAGCTCCTCCATGTCTTTCTTGTAGTGAGGGACCCAAAACCGAACACAGTATTCAAGGTGCAGCCTCACCAGTGCTGAGTACTGAGGGACAGTCACTTCCCTGCTCCTGCTGGCCACACTATTTCTGATACAGGCCAGGATGCCGTTGGCCTTCTTCTCGAACTGGGCACACTGCTGGCTCATATTCAGCTGGCTGTTGACCAGCACCCCCAGGTCCTTTTCTGCCGGGCAGCTTTCCAGCCCCTCTTCCCCAAGCCTGTAGCGCTGCATGGGGTTGTTGTGACCCAAGTGCAGGACCCAGCACTCGGCCTTGTTGAACCTCATACAGTTGGCCTCGGCCCATTGATCCAGCCTGTCCAGATCCCTCTGTAGAGCCTTCCTACCCTCCAGCAGATCAACACTCCCCCCTAACTTGGTGTCGTCCGCAAACTTACTGAGGGTGCACTTGATCCCCTCATCCAGATCATTGATAAAGGTATTAATGAGAACTGGCCCCAAAGCTGAGCCCTTGGGAACACCACTTGTGACCAGCTGCCAACTGGATTTAACTCCATTCACCACAACTCTCCAGCCAGTGTTTTACCCAGTGAAGAGTACACTTGTCTAAGCCACGAGCCGCCAGCTTCTCAAGGAGCATGCTTTGAAGATCTTGAAGATTAGTAATCGCTCTGCCATGTTCCTTTCTTAGGTCAGTAGTCCAATATTTTTTGCAGCAGTTGAGCAGTGCTCTCTGTTCAAAAGTCTATAGGAAAATCCACTGACAGTTGTCAGTGAACAAGTATCAGTGCCATTACAGCTGATAGTGTCCAACAGACTGAATGAGGACCATATTGTAAAGGACACAGCATTCATATTTCTATAAAGTACTATAGCTAGACTGTGGAATAACTTCTGGAAAAAAAAAACAAACCCAAACCTTCTCTATCCTTCTCTGGACTTCATGTGGTCTGGGACGTTGCCACATTTCAGTCTTCCAGTATTAAAAGCTTTCCATCAGCACCCAGACATATTTTACAATAGCCTAAAAATTAACCGGGTTCTGTAATTGCTCTGCATACTCTGTGTACATGCTGCCTGACATAAGACACCTGACATGGGGGGGTGAGCTGAGCTAATTTCAGCAATACACTTGGTGTTCCCTGCCCAGATAAAGCAATTTATTTGATTATCTATAAATAGTCCTGCAAACAATAGAGATTTCTATAACCTCTGAAAAACAAGAAGAGGCTGTGTTAAAGGAGCTGACTCTAAATTTATTCTTGTGGATTGTCAGGCCCTCACTATTTGTTCTAGGGTACTGCAGTTACTTTATTTCAGTGGTCTTTCATTTTACCTGTAACAACGTAAAAGCATCAGCAATGGCAGTCAGTCTAGCTGTTTGTGATTGTCTCACTTGTACTTGCATTATTAAAGTGTATTAACTGCCCTAATCTGTAACTGTTCCATCATGGCAATTAAAATCAGCTCCAGCTGTCATGTGTTATGACAGCTGTCTTTGAAAGGGTGTTCTCAGTAGAAATTTGTTCTTGTGAAACTTGTTTCATTTGATTACTTGCAAAAGGCATGTTTTGTCTGCTTTACGATGGTAAGAAAAAAGTAACAGCTTCAGCAGGTAGAAGGAGGCAAGATTTTCAAATAAGCTCAGCACTCACAGCTGGGAAGACCTCTTCAAAGATTTTTGGTACTTTGTCAAAAATCTATTGCATAATACTTATTATCTTGTGCTAAAATAGCTGCAGACCACTGAGCTTTAAATGTAGTGAGTTTGTTACTTGCGTTACTAATTCTGCTTGTGTGGTGCTTCATACTACTGTGTCATGTACACATATATTTTTAATAGGTTTTCTCTTTTAGAAGTAAGCTGGTAAAATTTGTTGCCTAATTTATGTATCTTTGCTTCCACAGGTCACAGGGGTGGATAAGGCAGATCCAGCTAACAGAGGAGTCAGCATTAGTACCAAAGGAAAAACAGCTTTTCGTTTCACAGAGGTTAGAGATTTCGAACAGCTTGTGGCAAAGCTCAGAATGAAATGCAATGCGACTTCAAGTCCACAACACATCGTAAATACAGAGGTAACTGCTCTGCTAATTCTAATTTCTTAGTATGTGTTCCTAGGACAAAGGTTGTGTAGTCTTACTAAGAGTTTACATATCGTTGTCAGTGTTTTGCTGTGTAATGCAATACATCTATATTTAAGCCTGAATCTAGACACAAGATGGGTAACAATGTCTGCTGTACCTCTAGATTTCAAGTTGCCAAAATATTTGTTTTTTCTCTTTAAAAACTCATGTTCCCATCTCTTGCCTTCAGACCCTTCACATTAAAACAGAAGTCCACCAGTCTGATGTAAAATTATATGTAGCTATGTTGGTTTTTGCCAGCTGACTATTTGACTCAGGAGGTTGATGGAATGATTGTAAGGTTGTTTCTAGATGTGAAGAAATATGTATGTTTAGTTTCCTGCATGAGAAATAAGAAAGCAACGACAAAACATCCCTAACAAGTATTACTTATTATAGTTGCTGTATCTCTTCCCTAAAGATTTTCCCCTGAAAAAGAATTAAATAGAATCAGCTGAGGTAGCCTCTAAAGTGACAGTTGTAAGAGTGGAGAAGCGTACAAATAAATGCCTTTTGGTAGAAAAGAGTCAGTGTATCAGCAAAATCTCTACCTTGAGATTTTGATTCTTAAGGGTTAACAGGCAAAAATGAGTAATAAAAGCAAGATAGTTTGGAATCAGCAGAAATGCTCAGCTGATAAGGGTACAGCACAGCCCTGGGAGACCTGAGTGGTAAGGTCTGCTGCTCAGAGGCATTCCCTTTTAGATTACCTTATTTCTGGTTATATCTGCATTATTTTGACATACCATGCTAAGTCATGTACCTCTGGTTTTAAGGTGTGGAAAAATAAGTAACTCTGTGCCCTTATGAAAGAGAATGTGTTAAACAATGGTGCTACTGTGAATGCATTCTGGTTTGGGTTCTTTTGCTTTGTTTTCCATCAGGTTTTGAAAAGCAGTCCAGGTTCTAATGCTGGTTTTTAAATGCCTCAGCATATTTGTATAGTTCAATCTATGGCTCCATTTAAATGAATGTTTTTCTTTTGACTTCAATGGTGATGGATGATCAGACCTCCCTGTCTATTACAGTTCTCATTATGAATATTTGTCCTTTCATAATTCAGTTTTTGGCTTTAGAGATGGATTTTTTTTTTTTTTTTTTTTTCAAGTGCAGCCTCCTGAAAGCCCAGCTGTGCAGAGCAGGGATTGCTGTTTTTGGTTTATTTTGGAAGTCTGTATCTGGTACCTGTAACTTAATATAATAGACAATGATGGTCTAGAAGCAAAACAGTTTCTGCTATCAGTGCTGCTTCTTGAAGGATTGTTTGGCATTTATAACTACCACTGTGAAATTTTTTTTCAAGGTTGCAGCTAGTTCTGCCTCTGACAGTCCAAAGGATTTTGATGCGGGATCGTCAAAAATGGGTCAGAGAGATAACAGCAAAACTGTCAGTACGGAAGCCCTAATGACTGTTTACCATCCTCAGGATGCTGAGAATCTAGACTCTAAAATGGTAAGGGATAAAATGGCCAACAGTTTTTGGAATCTAATTGGAAAGGACTGAAGTATATTCAAAATATATTCCAGCAAGGCTGCTGATTTCCTCTGGGGCTTTGCCAACCTTCTTTCATCTGCTTTTTCTGTATTTGGAGTCCACAGGGTGCTTCTTCATGGCTCCATTCAATTTTCTGCTCATCTTGTTGAATAATGATATGCCTTATCTTCATGGAGCTAATTCCTCCTGCTCTTGCAGCCCTCAGGGAAGAGTTGGCTGTTTGTTTTATGATAGTGAACATGTTTCATATCTATCTGAATTGTCAAGATACAAAGTCGCTACAAACTCTTCGGGGGCAAGCAGAATGTTATCAAGAAATTGACTTAATTTCTTCCTTGCTTCATTCTTTTGCACTGCTGTCTAACAATGTTATTCTCTGGAGAATGTTTCTTTAATTGTTTTTGTAGTAGGACATCCTATTTTTCCTTCTCCATAGTGTGTGCAAGAAGACAGAAAGCTTTTATTTTAAAATTAAGTCTTTCAGCAGAACTGGGTAAATTATGATACAGAATTTTTTATATTAGAGATATCAGAAAATAAATACCTTCTGGGCAGGAGAAAAGGGAGTCCAGATTTTTAAGTTCTGCTTTTTATAGTATGTTGAACAAAAGTGGACAAAATCTGCTTTTCCTTTTGGCACCTTTAATTGCTTTAACAATGTTAAATCTTACTGCTGCATGCACAAAAAAATGTAGTGGCAGCGTTCACCCTGTCTCAGCCCTGGAGCCTCTCATGAGTTAGAGCACCTGATCATCTGTTGCTTTGCTTCAGAGAAACTAAATTGCATTTTAGGTGCATAATCAACAGTTTATTAGTAATCTCTTACTTTACAAAGGATCTATTTCACTGTTTCTACTATCTCTGCCTCCTACTCTGCAGGTAAAGTGCCTGTAACTTCAATTCTCTCTGAATAGGGAATTTTTGCCAGTTTTCATTTTGTGAAGTGGGTTTTACTTACATGGCCGGTCCTACTGAAGTTCAGATTCATACACTGTTTTCTTCTATGTTGACAGAAATTGGCATTTTTTAAAAAAGTACTATCTGGTTGATAAATATTTGATTAAATGTAAAACCTATATGAGCATAAGTGTTTTCAGCTACTAGTTCCCCTCCTTAATCCAACTAGACTTTATTCTCCTGCAAATTTTCCTGATTATTGATTCTCTCCTAGTGCTATTTGGAGCTCATGTAAATAAACTGAGGAGAGATTGAGAAACTGTGGGAGAATGATGACACTGATGTCATGCCACCCCTCTGTGTGCTTTCCACCATTCGTAGCCATTCTGCTCCAAATCTGTCCACTAATAAAATGCAACAAAGCATGATAAATCAAAAAAAGGAAGCAACCTGTTTTGCCTGTTGAGTTTCTGTGGGATATTATTTCATCTGTAACAGAGTTAGTACATTTTCATTGCTGTTACCAAAGAACAGTTCGTAGACATGGTGAAATTGAAATATGTTAAATTATGAGATTAATTAAGCAGGTGTCTGTGACAGTGAGTTGACTTTGCAAATAATCACTTGCTTGATTTCATTGTGCCATCATGCCCAAATACTTTTTCTCATAGTTTGTTTGTTAGAGCTCTCAAATTACCACAGAGAAACCTGCCACCGCACATGAGCATTCTGAACTTCTCTTTACCCTGTTTTTCCTGCTTGTCTTTTCTACTGCTTTCACTCAGTTTCATCTTTTTTCCTTCTTCTATTGATTTACCCTTTACCAAGAAAATGTTATGCTGTTTATCACAAAGCAGTGACAAAAAAAATGGGATATTTTGAAATTGGCCCAAGTTACAATAAGCAGATTTGTTTGTATGTTTGTATCATACAAACAGATATATATATTTATGTGGAAATAGCTGAAAAAGAATTTTACAAGAGGAAGTTTTAACATACCTCTAATTTTTTGCCATAGGAATTATATCAAATGTTTAATTTTCTTATCCATTATGCTGGCAATGCATTTTTGGAATGCCTTGGGAGAACTATGCTGGCAGAATTTGTCTGCACAGTTGCACCTTGCACTGGTTTGCTATCTTACTGCTTTATCACTGTTCATTCACTCCCTAAAAGTACTTTGTGGTCCTTTGATAATTATGTAATTTTTGTTGATGTGGTGCCAAAGCTGCAAATGGTTCAATCTAGAGGTAACAAATAGGGCTGTCTACCTATTGATTTTTTTTTTTATTAAGTTTAGCAGAAACTTTTTTAGTGAACTAAACTTTTTGTTTAGTGAACAAAAACATAACAAATAGATGGTGATGACTTCATTTAAAATGAAAATCCAGCTGGCATACAGTTATTGCTGTTTACAGGTTGGAATCATTCTCAAGTGGGAAGTAAGGAAAAAGTTGAACTTAGGAGTTGCTTGAAAAAGGTGAAAGGGAGTGATTGTTGTCTTAATAATACAGCAACAAGGGGGCTTCAAGTGAAGTTAGAAGGCAGCAGGTTTGTCTGGGTTCAGAAAGAAATTTACAGAGAAAAATCTGCTGTATGTTGTCAAATTCAGAGACTGCCTCTTGAGGAGGTGCCTGTTTTTCCATTTTCTGGAGGTTGGAGGAGGATTTTGCAGATGTTTGCTTGACCTTGCTGTCCTTTGGCACTTGCTGTTGGTTTCTGTCAGACTGGATACTGGCTTAGATTTACCTTTTGTCTGATCTGGTATAGACACTCTTGTAATAATATGCTTTAAAGAATAGTAGGTCATGTAGTTGCATTGTATGCCACACTTAGACTATGCACAGGTTAGATTTTGCTCTGATTTGCATCAGCATTCATTTCACATGTCAATATGGATGCTGGTGCTGCTATTGCCAGTTTATATGAATATAACTGAGAGCAAAATTTGGTTCTGTTCTCTGAAACCTGAGGAAAATCTTCCAGTATACTTAATGCTTGTTGTCTTCTGCTTTTCATAGTTGAAAGAAAAAATGAAAGAACAGTCCTGGAACATCCTCTTTGTCGAACGTGGACATGGTGTCAGTATGTTTAGAACAAAGAAGACTCGAGACCTAGTTGTAAGAGGGATCCCGGAGGCATTAAGAGGAGAGCTGTGGCTACTCTTCTCAGGTATTGCATAGCAAGTATAATTGATTCATTTTGTGGGCTCTACTGCATGGATGTTCTAGTTACTGACTGAATGTAGTCTGACAAAAAATGCTCTTACCTCTGGCAATTTGTCCACATCTTTGTTGGCGACATGGGCAGTGGGATTGAGTGCACCCTCAGCAGGTTTGGTGACGACACCAAGCTGTGTGGTGCGGTCGACATGCTGGAGGGAAGGGATGCCATCCAGAGGGACCTTGACGGGCTTGAGAGGTGGGCCAGTGCGAACATCATGAAGTTCAACAACGCCAAATACAAGGTCCTACACATGGGTCTGAGCAATCCCAAGCACAAGTACAGGCTGGGTGATGAGTGGATTGAAAGCAGCCCTGCGGAGAAGGACTTGGGGGTGTTAGTGGATGAAAAACTGAATATGAGCCAGCAATGTGCGCTCACAGCCCAGAAAGCCTATCGCCTTCTGGGCTGCATCAGAAGAAGTGTGGCCAGCAGGTCGAGGGAGGTGATTCTGTCCCTCTGCGCTGCTCTCGTGAGACCCCACCTGGAGTACTGCTTTCATCTCTGGGGCCCCCAGTGTGAGAAAGATGTGGACCTGCTCGAGCGGGTCCAGAGGAGGGCCATGAAGATGATCGGGGGCTGGAGCACCTCTCCTATGAGGATAGACTGAGGGAGTTGGGATTGTTCAGCCTGGAGAAGAGAATGCTCTGGGGAGACCTTATAGTGGCCTTCCAGTACTTAAAGGGGGCCGACAGGAAGGATGGGGAGGGACTCTTTATCAGGGAGTGCAGTGATAGGACAAGGGGTAATGGTTTTAAACTGAAAGAGAGTAGATTTAGATTAGATATAAGGAAGAAGTTCTTTACTGTGAGCGTGGTGAGACACTGGAACAGGTTGCCCAGAGAGGTTGTGGATGCCCCATCCCTGGGAATGTTCAAGGCCAGGCTGGATGGGGCTTTGAGCAACCTGGTCTGGTGGAAGGTGTCCTGCCCATGGCAGGAGGGTTGGAACTAGGTGATCTTTAAGGTCCCTTCCAACCCAAACCATTCTGTGGTTCTGAAGAAAGACACTTCAGAATGATGAACAGGATAATTTTGTCTATTATTTTGTTTTGCATTGATTCAAACTAAACCCGCATCTGCTTCTTTTACAACAGACTCAATTGAAAAATAATGATAAGAGTACATGCTGTTCCAGGGGACAATCAGTTTCAGCAAAGCCTCTTTACTTGCTAAAAAGAAAAGCATGTTTGTGGGACTGTGTTCCAATTGTTTTGATTTAAGCTTTCTGAGAGGATAGCATTACCATACGCACAAAAAAAATGTTTTCCTGGCAGAGACTTTGGCCCTGGTTATCGGCAGCTCTTTGCTATACCAAGCTCTTTGCTAGGTTTAAAGAGTGAGATGTACAGGAATTGTGGATTTTCTTACACATATGGGATCTCTTGCCAAAGCTCTGAGTGTGCTTTTGTGGCTTTCTTCTGTAGAACACAACTGTGTCAGAGCGCTTAACTTGAGGAAATGGAGGCCCAGGGAATTAAGACACTACTTTACAACACCTCTGTGTGCTTTCTATTCCTGTTCACTGAAACACAAGTCAGCAGCCACTGACTTGATCAGGGTCATGCAAGAAACCTGTGTCAGATTCAGAAAACGAGCTGCAGATTCTGAGGAAATGAGCTGCAGATTTTGAGGAACCACCCAGGACGTTAGCTGCTAGCTGTACTCACTGTGTTGCCCTGGGCAGAGCTTTCTGCTGTTCCAGACGATCTGTTTATCATAACAAATGCATTTTATACTCTTCATTCAGCCTACTGTATGGTAGTTCCTTTTGAGGACACGTGAACATGGATTTATCTTTGCTAGTGTTCTTTGAGTGTTTACGTAGGCATTTATGCTTCTGTTACCAGACTGGTATCTCTATCTCAGAAGGTGTTGACATAAAAGTTATGGAATTAATTAGGTAAATATTAGTCCTTTGCCTAGTTTTTCTAATCTGTTCCCAACTCTGCAAATGGAAAGGTACTGTGTTTGCCCGAGAACTTGGGTGAAATTGTAGATGAAAGGAAGCTCTCCCCACCTCCCTCCAATGAAACAAAAGGTAAGTAAAAATCAACTTTATAATGGAAAGTGACTTAGATTTCCTCCAAGCCTTATTTTATTTCACTTTTCTGTTTTCATTTCAGAGTAATTCCATTAATTTCAGTAGAATTACTCTGATATGTTACTGCAGTAACATCTGGAGATTCATGAGGTACCTCAGTAGTCACCAAAAATTTTTATACAAATTGCAGACAGTCATATAGATACTTTATTGTTGTCCTCTTGGCAGGTGCTGTAAACGATATGGCATCCAACCCTGGTTATTACACTGAGTTGGTGGAAAAGTCCTTAGGAACATGTACTTTAGCTACTGATGAAATTGAACGAGATTTACGGCGCTCCTTACCTGAGCATCCTGCTTTTCAAAGTGACACAGGAATTTCTGCACTAAGGAGAGTTCTTACAGCTTATGCATACAGGAATCCCCAAATTGGATATTGTCAGGTAAAGCAGTTTTGAGACTCTTAGTGTTGGTTGTCTAAATATTAGCTGATGTTGGCAGTATTGTGGCACTTCATAAAATCAGTCACATAAATATGTAATGGTTTCTTGCTCAGTGGTTCACTTTGCTTATTTCATCCCACTCTGTAACATGAGTTTTTACATAGTACTTGAATTTGTTGATAAATGCTGTCATGTCCACTTCATATATACCTTTGCATTCTTACTAGACTTTTAGTACTTAAAAATATTTTAATGTAGTTTAAATACTATGCTCTGTATTTAATAATATAGAGGTAAAAGTCTTATTCTGGATATGGCTGTAGGTTTTCCTAGCACTCTAAAAACATGCTGTAAAGTGTTTTCAGAAATTTAAAATTTAATGAATGACAACAGTTGTGTTTTCACCATCTTTCCTCATCAATGCTTCCTTTCCTATTTAAATGTTACAGGCAATGAATATTTTGACATCAGTACTTCTGCTGTATGCTAAAGAGGAGGAAGCATTCTGGCTTTTGGTTGCTGTGTGCGAAAGGATGCTACCCGATTATTTCAATCGTCGAATCATTGGTAACATCCATCTGTCTTTTTGTCTATCTAGAATTGAATGTCAATGATCATTCATTAAGAACAAATGTAAGGAGTGAGCTGAACAGTGGAGAGAAACTGGTGCATTTGATTCAGTATTGTGAAGTAGAAAATGGAAGTTACAGGGAATGTCCCAAGATTCCTCCTTAAGCAGGAGTGCATGTGCTTTTCAGATATTGTTATTACTCTAGGCATAACTACTCAGGAAGTAGTCAATTAGACTATTATACTGTTCTTTTGGAATTATAACGCAGTTCGTACTATTTATTTGAAACTTAATCAGCTTAAATAAAAGAAAAAGAGTTATTCCAAGTCCAGACTTAGTCTTTCATCTTGTGCCATCTCAGTACTTGCAGGTGTATATGCTAGAAGAAAATTGGATGTGAAGTTTCTCTCTCATTGTAGAGAGCATGTATCAGCTCTCAGGAGAATCATTGGAAGCAGCCATGCACCCACAGAAGTGCTAACATGCTTTACAGCATGCAGCAAGGCTCTGGACCCATGCATAGAGTGCATAGCTTCCAGCATAGGGAACGAAGCCAATGGTTCCATGCAGCTAGGCCTGTGTTTGCTCTTACAACAAAGTTGCAGTAGGACAGCAGCTTTATTTCTGGCCAGTGCTCTGAGAAAACTATGCTTCTCTGTATTAAGATTTGGGTGGTGGTTTTGTTATCCTTTCCCTGCAGGTGCCTTGGTAGATCAGGCAGTGTTTGAGGAGCTCATCAGGGTTCATCTGCCTCAGTTGACAGACCACATGACGGACATGACTTTTTTCTCCTCGGTCTCTCTCTCCTGGTTCCTTACCCTTTTTATCAGTGTGCTGCCTATTGAAAGTGCAGTCAATGTGGTGGACTGTTTCTTCTATGATGGAATAAAGGCAATCTTGCAGCTGGGTCTCGCAGTGCTGGAATACAACATGGAGAAGTTGCTGACTTGTAAGGATGATGCAGAAGCAGTCACTGTTCTCAACAGGTATCAGTGTAACTGTTGCTCTTAAGGGCTGTGTAGCAGCTGCTATAATTGCAAATAGATAAGTCATTCTGGGGCAGCTGAGAAGACATCTGACTAAGACTTCCAAAGGCTTCAAAGGAATCAAGTGTTCATCTCGGGCCAAAATTCTGGAAGGGGTGGCTGGAAAGTGCCTGGATCCTCCATTAAAGTTCTAAAACCATTGCCATTTTGTGTATTTTAAAGTAAAGGCAATGGGGTTTTTGCCTGGAATTTATATCGCTTGCAGAAGGTGGCTTTCCTTAATGATGAGGTAATCTAGAGCACACTAAGACTGTTCCAAACAGTTCAGGCATCAACTTACAGACAACATATTCTACAGCTCAGTTCTTGTAGTTAAGGCTACTGGCTCCTCTGCTGCTAATAGCTTAAAATAGAAGAAAAAAAAATGCAGTGAGGATAATCATGACCAGATGTTTGTTTTATATTAGCATTTGAAGAATAAATTCAAATATGCAACATAAAGTATATTTTAAACTGTTGTATTGCAAGCAAAACTTGCACAGTTTTTGCTTCACTTCCTACCTGAGTTCTGTTATTACTGCTGTGATTGTGTGTCATGGAGTATTGAAACAGCAAAATGACTGTGCTATAGGAGTCACCAAGTTATGGCTGTTAAGAACTTTAGTGAGTCTTTTAAATGTTGCATGTTTGAATAGGGTAGGAGCTACAGAATTAATGAGGAAAATGTAATTTTTATTGTAAGAGACCATGCAGCCTGGTATTTATTGTAAAACCCAGCTGTACTCATTTAAATACTTAACACTTAAAAAACCTAACAGTAAGAGCACATTCTCCCAGTTTAAATGTATCAAAATTTAAAATTTAGAACTGTGGTGAAATTTTAATTTCACTTGAACCAAACAAGCTTCTGTTTCCGCTTGACACTCAAGATTTTGATGATTATTATGAACTCCTTTTGAACTCCTGCTTTCAGCATTTTCTCTGGCTGTAACATTTCTGTTGCACAGTTAACCCAGCCTGCAGCATGCTGGTATATTTAAAAAATGATTACAGTCGTTTGCCTCTCCTCAAGAAAAAGGAAGCTATCAGTCTGTAGGTATGGTTCCTCAATGTTGGCAAAGGAATTGGCCAGCCTGCGTAATGGATCTGTTTAGGCTGGTTATGTACATATGATGAATAGGTGCAGATCAAGCATGTCTTGGCTTATGCATCTGAGGGAATTTAGATTGCCTTGGTCACAGTTCAGGACAAGCCTCTTTTCCTCTCTCCCAGTTATGTAGTACAACCTTGCTAGATGGATTAGAGAACCAGGGGAATGCCGAGTGGAAGGAGCCTTGGCAAGTCTGTAGTCTAACTTCCCACTCAAAAGAGGATTACTGCTAGCACTACGTCACGTCAGCCATGTTATTGTCTAGGCTAGAAGCTCTACAACCTTCTTGGGGTAGCTGGTTCCCATGTTTGTATACCGTTGTTCCTATTACAGCATATTTGTGCTACTCATTCTGATATTCTTTGCTATTTCCCATTCTCTGTGCACTTTCTCTTCAGTAGATGCTGATGTTATTGTTTGGTTGTGATAAACAGGTTCCTGCTGATTTCTCATGTGTTTTCTTTGTGCAGATTTTTTGACAGTGTCACGAACAAAGACAGTCCTTTGCCTCCAGCTGTGCAGCAGGGCTCCAACCTCAGTGATACAAAGAGTGACCATCCAAAAGTGGATATTACTGATTTGATCCGAGAGTCAAATGAAGTATGTGTTCTTGTGGGTATGTTTTCGCATCCCATGCAGTTTTTATGTTGCATGGGCTACCTTAAAAATAATGCAGCTGCATTGTACAAACTAGAGTAGAAAATCTGTCTAGATTGGTAGAAATTGGGCTCTGTATTTTGTTGAGCTTCACTGAAAACCTTATAGGTTATGGGATAGGTTTGTTTTTGTATTGTTTTGGTTTTTTAACTGCCTGGCTGTGCTTGCTAGGCTGTCCTGAGTGGAGTTCCCTAGGTTCATTGCAGGTCATGTATTGTCATCGCTCATTCACTTTATTAGTATGTCAACTAAATGACAAAGTACAGCAGAAACAGCCCTTGCTTTTACTAATTTGAGACTGATTACTGCACGTTGCAGATAGTGGTAACATTTGACATAACAACCTGTGCAGGAAACTGTGTACTTGACTAGTTTATTGTATGGGTTAAATGACTGTTTAGAGATATGTTCTGTGAGGAAGACCAGTTATGATCTTCTGGTACTTTCTTTCAATTTGCAAGTTTGATTTCTGCAGTGTCTAGCTTTGCAACTCTGCACTGGGGAGGAATTAGGTCTGGCTTCTCCTTCCCCTTTTGTCCTCAGATTTTCATGAGGTGTTTCCTTCCTCAGCATGATTTGTATCAGGCTATTAATCCATTTGTAGATAGGCTTTCTGCTCAGCCCACCTGAAGCGAAAGGCAAGCTGAGAGAAAAGATTTGTTCACATTTTGTTTTTCTATTAGCTGGTTTCTTTCATCTATATGATACTTTTTTTTTCTCCTTTTCTGATTCTCAGTCATATGTTTCTAGTGAAAGGTCCACAATACATCTCTTTTGGAAAAATGTACTGGCCTTGATTCAGAAAAGATTAACTAACTAATTTGTATAACTTAAGAACTGTCTCTTATGATTTTTACTGAGAAGAGGGCTTTGCCTTTAGTGGGGTGGACAAAGACAAGAATCAAATTCAAGTTCTCTTGAAGTGTGTTTAGCATTGGGCTAATCATATAAAAAGTCTGTGCTTCTGTTATCAGTATTGTTTCACAAGAATGTTATACTGAAGAATCATGTTAGAAGAATCTTAAAGCATCTTACAAAGAAGAGTTGCAAACTATTATGGGTCTGTCTTGTCATGGTGAGATCTCATAGTGGGGTTGAATACTTGCAGAATAAAGAACAGAGATGGTAAATAATGAAGTGCTGTATAATGCATTCTGAAGTGTAAGCTTTCACAGAGAGGGAATCATTACTGAAAGACAAAGCAAAAGAAACTCCGTTTCTTTTTCCCCTGCCTTTGCAGTCAGGTGACTGGACCAAAGCGATAGCCTCTGATTTGGTATGGCTTTTGAATGTTAATTTGGGCAGATCCTTGAACCTGAATCTCCCACTGCCAAGTTGACAGCCCTGTTCCTAGGCCTGTATCCCCATTTCTATCTCATAGCCCCGTTTTTGGATGCAAATTTTTATCTTCAGTTGAAACTGAATTTCTTCAATGCTGGTGAGTGGCACAACCCCTTGTCTGAGAACTGCTGATACAAAGTGAGAGTCAATTTGCTGCTTCCCATTTTGAACAGACAGTTAATTTCAACATAATTCTGTTCAGATGAAGGGTTTTATTTTCATATCACTGTGGAAATAAAATAAGACAAATTTCGAAATGGGAAGATTGCTGCAATGGAGAGTTAGGTCTAGTTACAAATCATGAATAAGTGAACACGGACGTTCTTTGTGATACTGTTGCTTTGCATGGGTGTTCACAAGATAAATGAGATTAAGTGAAAAGATACGGAGTTGAATTTTAAAATGATGTTCAGTTTCATGCCTTTATGACTCAGGCACAGATGCAAGACTGAGTCTAATCAGGAATGAAGAAGTCATGTTTAACTAGTGAATGGAAGCATGTGTAACTTTATCACATCACAGTAATTAAGAGTTAAATTGTACATCTTGTTTATATTCTTACTGAGGCCATTGCACAATATCAGTGCCCAGAAGCCAGACACAGTGAATGAGTTATGATTCAGAGATGCAATTTCTCTCTGCTTCCTCTTTGTTCCAAGTCAGAAGTATGCTGATAGTGGTCTTCACAGGAACAGAGAAATACAGTTCTGGAAGAGAACTCCACAGGTCATCCAGTTCAGCCCCCTGTCCAGCATACACTCAGATCACCCTTGAGAAATATCTAATGTTATTAAAACTCTTCAACAAAAGGGAATCTGCAAAAACTTTAGCCCGTTGTAGGCTTTCTTGGCCCTTGTCAGAAAATATCCTAATATCCAGTATAGTTCCTCTTGGATGCTCATAAAGTGCTATTAAGGATAGTCATATTGCAGTTTTCTCTGCAATTCCTTGTTGCTATTAGGTTGTTGTTTATCATCTACCCTTTCAACTCTGATCTATTGTTTTTCTAGATTCATCACAACCAGTTCCTCTAACCTTTCCTCAAAGCTTATGTGCTCAGACTCTTTATGACTGTGTTGCAGTTTTTCGTATCTTGTTTGAAGTGCATTGCTGAAAATGGGAACAAAACACACTGTGGAAAAACTTCAGAAAGTCCTGCCTAGTTTGGTCATTTATCACTCATTTGTTCTCGAAGTTTGTTATTAGAACCAGTTGTGCACATGGTGCATGGTGATGGTGGTTAGGCCGTATCTTCCTGCTTGCATGTGTTGCTGAAGAATGTCAAAAACCTTACAGAATTAAAGATGTATCCTATCTGCTGTTTCAGTTCTACACACTAGACTAAATTTCCTCATAGGAGGAAGTTAAATTGATTTAACATGATCTTGATAAAGAATGTCGGCCTGTTTTGATTTATCTTATCTGTTTCTACTTAGATTTTAATTGTTCAATAATTTGTTCCATGATTTCTCTGAGAATTTGTTTCTAGTTTTTGCCTACTATCCCACTTTTCTTTAAAGGTAAATGTAAATGTATTTATTCTACTCCAATGCTCAGATACCTTCCCTGTCCTTCAGAAATTTCAGAGGTAGGTAGGAACGGTTCAGAAATGACTTCAGCTAATTTCTAAAATTCACTAGAGTGAACTTCAAGCCCTGGCAACATACACGCCTCAGACTTTGCTACACTGCAGTAGTAGTCACCATGGGATAGCAGAGTTGGATACAGAGCCAACACGCAGTAAAATCCCGTCCTTTGTCTTCCCACACAGTGAACTACTCTAGTTTCTTTTTTCTCCATCACTCTTTGAAACACCTGCCTTTTAAAAAGTTACACTGTTTAAGGGAGAATGTTAGTGCTCTAATAAATGATTTTTTGCTCAGAGTTTCTGGGATCTTCCTTTGTGTCCGTACCTGTATTGTACTTACATGCAAGACAAAAGTATCTGCTTAGATGTGTCTAGCAACAGTTGATTTCATGGAACGATGCTTTAATTCTTAGAGATATGATGATATTCGATATGAGGATGTTGAGAGCATGCGCTGCAGGAACAGGCTTTATGTGATCCAGACGTTAGAAGCTACGACCAAGCAGAATGTGGTGAGTGACTTGGAAGAGCTAAACCCTTCCCTCTGATAAAATTTGTTCCCTTTTGGAAAATTGTGAGAAGAGCTACGTTTTCCAGGGCCAAATATGTAATTTTATACACTGAAATCCCTCTCGTCTGGAGGGTGTCTGTTAACTGAGGTTTGGCCCCTGGCCTTTTCAGTCTGTGAATCACAGCATGACCTTGTGGTCTCGTTACAAGTAACACCATCACAGACAGCTTCTAAAGGCTGGTGTATCGCTGACACTTTGCATTGGTTGGAACAGGCTGACCTATATTTCTATCTGCTGTTGTTAAATTGTTAATGCATTTCTCTTGGAGGCATAGAAGCTGTAAAATGTCCACAGTGCTACAGTAAAACAATTAATCACCTGCATTTTTACTCTGGGAAGCAATCCCAAATGTCACTGAAGAGATTACTGTACTGCATTCAACAAGGGTTACTTTTTGTCTTTGGATGTGTGTGGATGGTAATGCATGCATGGTGTGGTAGCTCTTCAGCTGCCAATATCGTCCTTTATAAGTTCAGACTCCTGAATGAAGGTGGGGGTTGCAAGGTGCTTCCTTTGCCTATTTTCTTCAGTGGCTCATTTCCAATAACTGACAATACTAGTCTATTTAACAGGCAGTGCTTCTTTCTGTAGTAAATGTGGCTTGTAGCAACCAATATTAAATGCTGCTGGTGGTAACTGTTGCATTTCATTTTACAAAACATACATATTCTGAAGATGAAACCTGGTCTTGTAGCTAACTTTGTTTTAAAAAGCTGTGAACATTTTTTTTTTAAATTTAAAATATGAGGATTCAGCTTCACTGTTGAGAGCCAAACATGCATTTACCCATTATAAAGGAAGCTATATGTTATATCATTACAAATAATTGAGTTTTATCTCCTGGGTTTTTCATAGTGTAGGCTCCATGTATGCAAGTAATGTGACTAGCTTTAAGCTCCCTTTTTTGGGGAGAAATTATTTCTTTCAGTCTATAATCTTCTCATTGCTTTTAAAAAGAAGTTCTATTCTTACTCCTAATTCTAACATGCCAAAACCTGGAATATTCAAACAGTGTCTTTTAATGTAAGATTAAGTCTCTCATAACTTTATTCTATAGCCATATTCCAAAGAGGGAAGACTCATTAATTAATTTTCTCTTAATTTTGTTTCAGCTACGTGTTGTGTCCCAGGATGTAAAATTCAGTCCCAGTGATCTTGAAGAGCTTTATGAATTATTCAAGGTAATGTGCCATTTCCCTCACTTACCAAACATCCATCTTAATGGTGGACCATGTTATGGGTGTGAAACAGTTTTAACAAACTGAGGTAAAAGCTAGATTCAACATATGTTTTATATGTCAGCTTTAAATCAAATTACATCGTTAATTTCCCCCATCTTTCACTCAGAGTTGTTGTTTCACGAAATCTAACATTTTATCTTTCCTTTGCAGAAGGAGCACTTTCTTTCATGTTATTGGAACGTAAATAGTCCTGTCTTGCAACATCATGATGCCAGTCTGCCGTATCTTGACCAGTATCGGATTGATTGCCAGCAATTCAGGGTTCTCTGTCATCTCTTGAGCCCCTGGTCACACTGTGCAAACAGAGACTCGCTTGCATTGTGGACATTCAGACTGCTGGATGAGAGCTCCGATTGCCTTATAAACTTCAAACAATTTGCCTGTGTTCTTGGTACGAGAACAACACATATATGTAGCACATTCACAAGGGAACTCCATCTTGGGAGTAGTCCTGGAGTGTATCACCTTCCATACACTATATAAAGAGCCTAAGGAGACTAGCCTCTTAACTTAGGGTCAAATAGTCTGATTTTTATCAGGTGACATTAAATGCAAAGACTGTTTAAACGGCAAGCCAAACGCTCGAAAGTATATTTAAAAGCTTAAGAGTGGGAGCTACACTTTCACCATGAAATAGCTAACACAAAGCTTTACAAACTAGTAACTTTTCTGAGGTGTTAATCCCCTAGACAATAATCTCCTATCTGAGATTAAATTTAAATATAGCTTTACCATCAAAATTTCAGAAAATTAGAAAATGGTATGATCTCATTGCCTAGCCTGTTTGGTTGATGATAAATGCTTCCTCATACTAAGCCATGCACACAGATCGTGCAAGATGACCCATGCCTTATATCTCTGGGGAACTGAAAATTTTCTTGACTTACTACTCTGTTGCTTACATCTTGTTTTCAAAGCGGTGTTGTTCAGGAAACAAAAAGTTAAGGGAAGATGCTGGGAAGACATTAGTGCTCTATTTCTTTGCTGCTGTGGTTTCATTTAGTAAGTCATAGACATTATTAGTGTTCTTTCCTCAGTGTAGGCAAACCCCAGGCTCAGTTGCAGGTGATACTGCCTTCCTTAAACTTCATCTCTAATTATACTCCATGTGAGGTAGGACACATGTCCAGTTCCAACCTCTCTCTGGGTTGTATTTGTTTAGGTTAAGAGGGTGTTTTAAAGTTTGGTCCAGTTGAACAGACTGTCTTGCCTCTTTCCTCTAACAGATACCATGTATAATGGAAGTTTTACTGACAAACTCAAGCTTCTTTTTAAGTTGCACATCCCTCCAGGTAAGTGAGAGGCGTTGGCATTTGGGGAGGGCTGTTCCTGGCTTCTATCATCTTTGCATGGTTCTTTTTCTCAAGCTTTACTTTTCTTCCTGTTGTCACCAGTCCTAGCCACAGTACAGTCTGATAGTGATAATACAGATGTGTATTTCTTCCAGAGTGTTGTACTCTTTGGGAAGGACTTAATCTGCTCAAATACCATTTTTCTTCATAGGGACCATTTGTCTGTACAAACCTTTTGCTTTTTATCACTGCTTTGGTAATGCTTGGGAGCCCCAAACCCACTTTATTCATTTATTTTTTGCAGCTTTTACAGAAGTAGAATCTCTAAGCCCTTCCAAAGGTGGTGATCTTTCAAAAGAAGAGCTGATCCACTTCAGCCAACTCAGTGGTAAGCTCCAGAGTGTGAGGCTCTGCCTGCAGAATATTAGAAGGAATCTATTAATTATCTCATGGTGAAAAATGGGGAGCTCTCTTCTGAAAACTAGTAAATCATACGACTGTTAACAAGAATCCTCTGTGAAGATCTTCTGTAGATAGTTACATTTTCATAAAGTAATGCAGAATTTGTGGATGGCTAGTCTGGTGATTGAATTCAAAGGCCACTGGTGTTTACATGGAAATAGGGAAGTGTATCTGGTCAGCATTTTTCAGCATAGTAGGCAACCTGTTGCAGTGGTTGTTGAAGTGATGGCCATTTCATTTTTGCATTCAAGACATAAAAGAATGATATTCCTACCTCAAGAAATAAAATATCCAAATCCATAATTATTTTGAGGCACATAAGCAAGTGTTTCAAAGTCCTTTGCTTTCACTTTAAACCAAGCAAGCTGAAAAAAAGTGGGGTCTAAGTTTATTGAGTTGATAAAAATATTCTGTTTGGAAAGCTGTTCAGTTTTACTTCTTTGGAAGACAGATCCTTTTTGGTTTTTAAAAACTACCCAAAAGTACCTTATCTGTAATATATGGGTACTGTTATAACCACTGTTCAAGACATGGGCTGTGAACTTTATGAAGATTATTTGCTTGATATAACTGATTGCAGTTTCTTTTGTGATCTCCAGCCTCATGGTGGCTTCTGTTTTTTATAGAAAGTATACAAATTTTACAATGTGGTTTCTTCTTGGCCTAATCTGTGCGGAAAACGTAGGGGTCAGTGAGGGTCTTGCTCCTTAAGGAAAGAATTTTTGATAAAAGGAAATGAACCATTGGTCCTTTTTCCTCAAATCACTCTTTCTTCTTTTTCTCCTCCTAAACTGTAGTTTCATCTGTTGGGGATAGTCTTGAAAGTGATTCTTTGAAGAGCAGCCCAGAAAAAGGTAAAGAATCCTGGAGAGACGCTTGGTAACTGTGTGTCTTTTGAGGGAGTAGAGCTGGGAAAGTGTGTGGTGATAAAGTATACTGAGTAATGTCATCCCTAGCGTAGTGCTAATATTATATCCACTTTTGTAAGTATAGTCCTGGGGGGCGAGAGGGTAATGTAAACTCTGACCCTGTTTAGTCCTTGGCCCCACCACTCTGTTGAGAAGGAATGACATTGAGGATGCCACTTCTTTTGCTCATCGTGAGAAGCTCTTAATTCTTATTTGTTCAATTTTCTTTTTTTTTTCTTTCTGTCAAGTAGGGAAGGGGAAGGTTGATATTCAGGCATATCTGAAGCAATGGCAAGATGAACTTCTTAAGAAAGAAGAAAACATTAAGGATTTGCCAAGAATGAATCAGGTAAAATGTCTGAGTCTTATTTAAGTCTATTTTTGACTGCTTTTTATCCTTTAAGTCCTATTAGTAGTTTTCTAAAGGATTTGTAGGATCCCTTAAGTTTTAAGCCTTCACATTAATGATTAGACTGGTTTTTTTAAACTGCTGTAACTGTAAGCTTATGAAGACAGGGACTTTCAGGCACACTTGGGTTTATCAGGTTCACGCCCACATTGTTATTAGAGCAATTATACCAGGTGCCTAGCAGCAGCAGGTGCTGGATTGAGATCACAATGTGTAGTGAAGCAGGACAGTTGTGTTGCTGTTCTCTGAATAGTCTCCTCTATATCTCTCTGTAGTCTCAGTTCATCCAATTCTCAAAAACTCTGTACAATCTGTTCCATGGGGATCCTGAGGAGGAACTGTTATATCGTGCTATAGCGGTCGTTACCAGCCTCCTGCTGAAAATGGAAGAAGTTGGGAGAAGACTGCAGAGTCCCACATCTCCAGTCAAAAGTCCAGTTGCTGTTATGGAGGTGCCTGCTGAAATCCCCAGAAAAGCGCAGGATGAAAACAGCTCTGAGCAGACTGAAGGCAGTAGAGCACAGAGTTTGAGAGGGAACCAAGAATGGTCTTTTGCCTTTGAACAGATTCTGGCATCCTTATTAAATGAGCCAGCCTTTGTGAGATTTTTTGAGAAGCCTCATGACATAAAAGTTAAAATAGAGAGTGCTAAAAATTTACAACTTAAAGCAAGAACCAGAATGTAATTTTCTTTACCTTTGAGTCTGAATTAACCACATAAAGCGCTTTCAAGTGAAGGTTGTTAGTATGGAAATTGAGTCTGGTGTTTACATAGGGAATGGAGTTTGAAGAGTTAGCTTTAAATATCAGCTTACTGGTATGTAATGTAAATAAAAATATAGTTTGAAGCACAATCACTTTCTTGCATTGTTCATAAGTTTCACTCCAAAAAAAGGACTGAATAATAAACTGTCTTTACCATGTTATTAAAATATGCAACATTGCTTGGAAATACTGGATGTGACCTATTGCAAACTTTTCTGAATGACAGCTGTTAGTGTGTGCTCTCCAGGTTCATTTCTATTACTGTCATAAAAGGAATGACTTCCAGCCATTTTCACTTAAAAGGAGTATCGGCAGTTTAGAGGTTGTCTTCCAGGTTAGTTTAATTAGTTATTTTCAACCTTGCATGTGGACTGGGATCAATGCAGGGTGAAGACTAAGAATAGAGGCTATGGTGGGCACAAGAGCGTGAGGTTAGAGGAGAAAGTTGCCCTACTCTCAATTCCTCTGCTTTGGTGTTACTGATGGTCCTGGACTCTTACAGATTCCAGCCCCTCGTCGGCAGTTTGCAGACTGCGTTATCCCAGCCCACGTCTCAGTTTTTGCAACAAACAACTGTTTTCCTGTTTTTCTAGCTCAGCCTATATACAATTCTCTTTCTCATTTTCATACCAATCCTCCTACAATACAGGTGAAAAGGATGGAAGCTTGTTTGGTCATCCAGGCTGCACACAGATGCAAAAGCTAGTATAAATTGTTGAAATCAAGGGAAAGCAGTGGCTAAATCTGTCTGACCACGTGGTGGTTGTCATTCATCTTGCAAGAGGAGCCATTGTTTGCTTCTTAGGAGCATGTTGATGAAATATATAGTTTTGCTTGTGTTTGGAAAGCACAAGCACAGACCATCGTTAGCTGCTTCATAGTTAGCTGAATGATGACTATTGAACTGCTAGGGACAGATTGCAGTTGCTCCTTTGCCTACCCCGAGTCCATACCTCAACATACTAATTATTCTTTCTTTTCAATAGCTCTCTGGATTATTGCTGCTGTAATATTTTCTATCTGACAGGATTCATGGCAACAAAATCCTCTAGTATCTGACTTGAAATTTTTAATATATAAAAAATGATATAGTACAGATCCTGTGGAGGCAAGCTCTGCCAGTGTTAATGCTGATAAATGTTGACCTTGAACCTTCGGTAGCTGGTGCTAGAATGGGTTTAGAGAAAGAGGGGAAGAGCTTGTATTTTAGCAACAACAACAACAAAGTAAACTGGGACTCTGCTGAACTAGTTAAAAATGGCTGTTTCTAAAGCCTGTATGACAATCTTTCTCTGCAGAGCAGCATTATTTTTATACTGTGCATGTTTTTTGTAAAGAAGCAGAATGGGGATGGTATCATTCACTGGGGCTTTTCTTGCAATACTAACATTAATGAAGAATAAAATGAAATTTTGACCTGTGTTACAAGCACTTGGTGATTGCAAATTCATTGCAATTGATGTTAAAGTTCCCATGCTGCTTCTAAAGAATACAGTTTTGATCAGAAGCAATGAATTGATGAATTATTTCTTCTACTCTCCCCCATACTCTCAGGTATTAATGTAAAATAAAGTTTTATTGAATGAACAGTAACTCCAAAAACTATATAATATATGTGAGAAATGAGGAGGCTTTTTTCAGAAGCCTTCACAAAGTAATTACACTTGATACAATATAATACTGATTTGTATTTTTATGCATAAAATATAAAAACTAATTTATCCATTCATATGGATATGTTTCTGAGGCAAAGTAGGGCAACACTGTGTTACTTTTAAAATGTATTTACTCACTGTCTTCCTAATGTTGTTTTAGAAATACAAAGCAGATGATATTGTTGTTCTAGTCCAGGACATATTCGGATAAGGTTTGCTCAGTGAGTAATTCTTCTGCAAATAGCCATGCTGAAATTATAATGGGAGTCCCATGAAAATAGATGCATCTGCCCATCCAAAAAGCTTTTGTAGGTTTATGATGGATATTGTTAATTTTAAGAATTAGTCAAAGTTATGAACTATTTGCTAAGCAAGGTAGCACAGAGATATGAAAGTTTTAAAACTCAGTGACATTTTTTGGTTGAGAGCCAAGATGTTAAGATGTAAGTAGAGAAGACTGTACTGAAGGAACCTGCAAAATACAATAGCCTTGTGACATTACGTGGCTTGCTTATGCAAAGCTGAGCACCTTTTTAAAATACCATTTTCTATTAGTGTCAATCCAAGAGACTGTAGAGCCATTAGTAACTCATCAGCTATCATATCTATGTATGAAGAGAGATTACCAGCATATATATAAAAATAGATTTAAGGTGAGAAGTTGGGATATGTAGTGGCATACTAACTTTTATTAACTGCATGGATTTTCTGTTCAATTTGTTCATATTTTTTCCCCCAAAGGGTAATGTCTTTAAATTGCTGCTGTAATACACCTGCAGGTTGATCCAGCGAGACTAGTCAGAGTGGCCAGGCATCCAGCCTCAGCAGGACGGAGGGTGGAGCACGGTCGCTTCCAGCAGGTTGGCAGCACTCGGGCAACTGCCCAACTGGCAGGTTCGTCCTTTTGGAGCCTCTGGATCACGGGCTGATCCTTTGGGGAGATCTAGAAGTAGCGAATGCCAGCCGTTTCCAAGGAGCGTGACCCAGAGGTGTGTTTGCTGGGCTGCTTCTGGAGTGTGCCGGTAACATTGAGGGACAGCTCTGCTTTGCCTGTGACAGAGTAACTCTGGACTTGGTGCCTAGCTCCTTTCCTTCCCGGTCCTGTCGTGGAGATAGGCTGGCTAACAAATACACGCAGGCTTAGTTGGGATTGGGGGAGCTAGAGCAATAGAAGCTCTTTCCCTCTTTTCAGTCCCAAAGGGTGATGCTTGACTTTAAAGTTCTGCATAGGCAGGGACAGAGATCCCCATGCGATAAAGCTTTTTGGCCGTCTGAAGGTCTTGGTGATGCAAAGATGAACCCAGATTCACATCACATTGCATTAGGACGCTGCGGGTGTGCACACTTCTGTTGCAGGAGATCAGCCGCCACATGTGGCTGAGAATTAAGCAGAAGTGCTAGCAAGGAGTCTGGTGGTTGCAAAACATCTGACCCAGAATTACTCAGCTACTTCCCAAGGCGGGGACTTTCCAGTCAAATAGTAATTTGGAAGTTTTTAGAAGTGTTTTTGAACTTTGAACAGTTCATTCATGAACAGGAAGCAACATGGTTTAAGTGGGTACTGGTGTCATTTCACGTCTCTATGTTACTTCTTTTCTGTAACAGTTTTCATGAACTTATCCGTCTTTATTTTTTTGGTTCAGTCATAGGAAATAAATGAATGTGCATCATTCGGTACAAACTAGACAGTGGTAGGTAGGATATAGCTTGCTACAACTAGTGATGCTGTTCATACATTTTTAAAATTGCACTACCTGCTGCAGTGTCAGCAGTGTGACTTGGCAGCTATGCTATGGTTATTTACCCTGAAACATTCTCAGTGGCTGTTAGCGTACACTGCACAGTCTTTTCTTGTGGCTAGGCCATTATTATTGTTGCTATGCTCATAAGATGCCTTTTGTCAAACGTAACCGTTAGCCCAGGGGGATGGTTAGCAGAGCTGTGATGTTCCCTCGGTCTTGCAATCCAGAGCGTGCTGCAGGGGAGGCTGTCGCCGTTCCCTGCGCTCCGGGTGAACGGTGACAGCCCTGACCACCACGAGGAGCTGGCTGCTTGACCTCTTCGTGCGCCGAGTTCAGGGTTTGAACACACAAGGTAAGGGAATAGCTCAACTAATAGGAATAAAAATATGAGCCCTTTCCACCATGGGGGAGAACTGCTTGTAATTCAACTGGCAGCATTTCCCAATACACGGAAATGGTTGCTGCCATGTGATTCAGAAAAAGCACTCTGTGTTTCCATCCATTCCTAAAACAAGCCACTTGTTCATCACTCTAATGGCTAGATAATAATGTATTTTTAGAAGAGTTTGCTACCATAGTGACTAAGAAATAGCTGTGTGTTGATTTTATTAGAAATGTCTCATCCAGTTGTACCATACAAGGTTCTTGATTGCAATTGCAGTTGTTATCTGGACTAAAACAAAAAGAAATATTCCAATTTGTTTCCAGAAAATAGGCTATTTTGTGGTTTTTGCTACAGCTTTGTCACTTTACCAAGAAGGCAACACGTTTGTGTTGGCAGGTTGGCCTTTTTATACAATGTATTGTATGCAGAAGTACTGTAAGACAAGTGGGATGTTAAATAAAAATTTGTTTCACTTAAAAAAAAAAAAAAATCAATCTGTGTTTGAGGCACTATTCTTTCTTATGATGGACTGTTTCAGAAGTTCCTTCAAAAGCATTGGTCTTGTTAAAGCCACGTTTAGTCAGTGCTTTCCAAAGCAAGGACCAAGCCAAAAACCACGCTAGCATGCCAACCTCCCCAGAAGTGGAGGAAGAATGAAGAGGAGACCCAGGTGTTGAAGCCTGGGTCTAGTTCAGCCTTGCATACAGCCTGAGCTTGTGGGTTAGCCCAGGAAGAGTGCTGTTACTCATTTTTTGCATCCAAATTAAAACATTTACAGCATGCAGCCGTGTCTATACTGACTCTGATGCCTTGTTCTTCCTAATTTATGTGTTACCCCTATTGCTTCTGGCACTAGTCATGGAAATCCCAGTCTTTGTCTTGAGCCCCATCCCTTCAGCTGTTTATACATGGGTAGATGCACGTGATGGCTGCCGCTCTTGTGCCTCCTGGAGAGCAAGGAGCACATTCTGATCCCCAGCGGACCCATACCACCCAGGGAATAATACCAGCACATACTGTGTAAGAGGTCTTACAAGTATTATTTTATTTCTTTTTTTTTTTTTTTTTTTTAAATACTATGTACAATCTGTTTAAAGCTTGTCAAAATGCACGGGCTCCCATTCAGTGGAGCTGTGCAGGGACATAGATTCAAGACAAGAATAAGATCTTTACTGTTCATGTTCATAAGACACTTCCTTTTTCCCATTACAAAATACTTTTAAGAATAGTAACATTTATAAATGTATCTATATTCAACATCATATAAAATAAACCAAGATTTATACTCAATTCTAAGATGTTTTCTTTCTTTTTTCTTTTTTTTTTTACATGGAGTATATACAATATATACAGTAACTTTTCACTGTGTTTGTCAAACCAGCCTGATTATACCCACCAGGCTTTAGCTTATATGTACAAATATGCTAAAAGTGCAAGACTTTATTAATTAAAGCTGCCTGTGTTTTCAGAGGTCTGGAATTGCGTGGCCTACGTGTATATATATATAGATATACATGTACATACACATATGTATATTAAAAATACATATATCTGTATATCTGTATATAGAGAGAGAGATAGTATATAGGTGTTTGCGTGCTAGAAAGCCTCAGAACATTAATGACTAATAGGCCGACACGGAGACTGGAGCCCAACCCCGACGCAGGCGGCATCGGTCCCGTTCCTAACACTCTGCTTGTCCCCAACAAGTCACTTGTGTTTTTTGTAAGCACCTGGGGGTGTGTGAACCAAACCCACCAGCAACCTTCAATTCCAAATGGGTCCCAAAAACACAGGTCATAGCTAACACTGAGGTAAACAAATACAAATCAACCTGAATAAAGCGATTTATTTATTCATATATTTTTTGAGAGTGAATGACGATATAAGGCAAAAATCCCATGGCCCTGACTCGGCCTTTCCTCAGCCCGGAGGCAGACGGAGCAGGGACCAAGCAAAGTCCCAAAAAGGGTCTGTGGGATTTTGTCCTTTGGCGCGTGTCTGGAAAACACAGCTCTACCCGTGCGGCAGCGCCTGGGACCGTGCAGCCACCCAGTGCCCACCAGCAGCTACGCCAGCGGCTGGACTGGACACCGGGAATAAAGCGGGGCGGCGGGGGGGGGACATGATAAAGTGCATTTTAGGTCTCTTGTTTTAGCAAGGCCAATCTAACATGTAAACATCCTTGCAAAGCTCCTGTGCTCCTCGTCGACTCGGGAGAGGCTGTGAGCAGGGGTGGTGGTGTCCCCCCCCCAGCCCTCCCTGTCTGTGCAGCCCAGTGCTGCCAGCAGAAGGGCTGTGTCCTGTGTCCACGGCACAGGCCCCATCTCGCACACCTACCACCACCCCCCCAAACCTCTTCCCAGCCCTCTTTTATTGGACTTGCTTTCAAAGCCAAGCAATGGCAGACCACCACTGCCTTGGCTACTTCCCTACCAAGCCCTCTTAAAAAAAACCAAAAAAAAAAAACCAAAAACCAACCCCCAAGCCCCTGCCTCCAACCACCACCACCTCTGAGATACATTTGATTGACACCTGCCATGTCAGGGCTCGTGTACGGTGATGGGACGCTGCAGAACAGCCGTGGTGGTGTGTTGAGGTGATGAAGGTTTAATGGGCAAGACAGGGAAATGCACAGCCTTTCCCTCCTGCCAGCCATGCCAGGCCACAAATTGTGTACAATAGTGGAGCCCTAACATAAATGTGTGTGTTTGCCTCCCTACTAACGTGATGTGCCAAGGTTGGGGGGGGGGGAAACCCCAACCACCCCCAAAACCACAGCAAACCCTCCTGCCCCAACCTCACAAACAGCCCTCCTGTCTTGGCATGGGGAGGGGGAGACCCTAAAAGTAATAGTGCTTTAAAAAAAAAAAAAAAAGAATTATTATTTCCTACCTCAAACGCTCCATGCTGGCCCTTGCTGCATGTGACCCTGCAGCACAAACCACCTGGGGCAGAAAAGACCCTGTGCTCTCCCCAGGACTTGGGGGTCTCAGAGCCAAGGGTTGCGGCTGTTACTAGTTCAGCTCCAGATTACACCGCCAAGGCTGGTGTTCCCGGTCCCACTCCCAGCAATGAGGCGACCCTGGCCCACGGCTCTGCTTGTAGCCAGTTACTTGTAGGGATTTAAAATGGTGGGGGGGCAATTCAGGCTGTGCCCAAGAGCAGGGGCTCAGCCACCCCAGGGGCTGCGTCCCAGCCAGGGATGCGCTCTCAAGGCACTAGCCCCGATATCGTAACCCCAGGGCTAAGGGCTGCCGGGCACCTCCTCTGCTCTCCGCTGTGCTCCCCAAAACGCCGCTCGTGGCCGGGAGGCTGCACCTCCCCTCCGCCTGCTCTGCAACCCGCAGTCCGTCACCGCCGGCATCCCCGGGAGGTGAGCGTGCCCTGACGCCCCGGCCAAAGCCAACCCATGGCGATGCTTTTGCCAAGGGATGGGGTCCCATGGAAAGCCGGAGCCTCGCACAGCTTTTTTTTTTTTTTGTGTGCCAGAAGAGCACAGCAGCCCAGCGCCTTGCGCCAGCCCCGCAAAAGCCCCCGGGTGCCCCTTGCTCCGACAGCCCATCCACTCAACCACCACCATGGGTGATGAGGCACGTGGAAACCCCGTCCCGTTCTCCAGGAAAAAACCCGGCGGGTGGGAAACGGCCCCTCGTGTAACGGGGCCGGGGGTGAGTCGTGCTGCACCCCACCGGGCAGCAGGAAAGGCTGCGGCCAAAACCCCGTCTGGGGCAGAGCTGGCGTGCTGCCCTTTCCTTCCAGAGCTCTCCGGGAAACGCGGGCTGCCGCAACCTGTTTCAGTCAGGCCGAGAAAGTCAGGTTTTTCTGTCCCCCTGCTACCGAGCCCACGCGCTCGCGCCCGGCCCCAAAGCCAACAAAATCCTCCCAGTGCTGCAGCGCAGAAAATGCGTGTGGCCGGTGGGGAAAGCGAGCTAGCTGGCTAGCTATAGACATACCTATATCTACAGCATTAGATATCTCTAGCTATAGGTATATGTACCACTAGTTTTTTTTGCACGCTAACTTTCCCACTTGCCCCCTTTTCTTGAAACACAAGGCTGCCGGGGGTTGCCCGTGCCAAAGGCTGCTCCACCAGTAAGCACCAGCGTCCAGCTGCCTGCGGTGGTGCAAAGAGCCAAGAAAGCGGCTTGCACAAGGAAAAAAGCAAACAACTGCCAAGTAAAAAAAGGCAAAAAAAAAAAAAAAAAAAAAAAGCAGCACGCTTTGCTTGGATTCGACAGAGGTTACGAACTAACCCGTCCCTAAACCTTGCTCTGACTGCCAGATGGAGCTTTGCTGCTAGATGGACCTGGTCCTAACTGACCATTTTCTTGCAAAGCTTATAGTAATGGCCTAACCCATCTCCTACTTTTGGGCTCTAACAGTGCCCAAAGTCAGTACTCAGCTACTAACGCCTCAAAAATGTACATTGTAATTTTTCCTTTGGAAAGACACAAACAGTAGGGACAGTTAACTATACACCCACTGAGGAATAAACTGGTTTTTCAATTCATAAATATAAACTTATAGTTAAAAAGTGACAATTTACAAAAATACAATTTATTGCTGACCCTACGGGCTTGTAACATCACTTGTGTCATTGCGATCATACGTTTCAGGTTCGCCAAATTGAAACATGACCTAGCAAAACCACAAAGTTTGCCGTCATATGCTGTTCTACGCTTTTTTGTTTGTTTTCACGTATAGAAACATATACAACTACATCACTTGAAAGAAAACAACTAAAAAAAGAACGAGTAAGGATTCTTTGTCTGTAACCTGAAAAATATTTGGCTACAGGGAGTAAAAACCATATAAATTTATCTGCACTTGTTAATCAAAATAAAACATGACAAATACCTTGCTAGCTGCGATGTGAGCTGGTATAACAACAGTAAGAAATTCAGGCAAAAGTGGTGTTATGTAAATTAGCAGCATTATCCAATCTCCTGGAGAACAAAAAATTGCGGGACTGAGGTATAGAAAAAAGGAAAAAAAAAAAATCCACAATGGACCTACTACAGCGAAACGAGTTATGTACATGGTAACCCAATGGCGTCCTGTGGACCGGGAAAGTCTGTGTATGTGCTCCAAACGCCGGGCTTAAATTCACAGTGACTTTCAGCATCGAAGTCCCGAACGGAAAAGGGGTTTTCTCCGTTGCGAAGCAATCTTCGCGGCGACCCCGATCCCTAACCTCCTCGCAGCCAGAAAGCCGTCGCCTTCCAGTTGTACCGTGGTGCTGGGCGAGGGCGCGTACGGCTGCCGGAGCGGCGTGACGGCCCGGCCGTATGGAAATCCCGACCGACAAGGTGTCCCCCCCCCGGAGGGGACCGTCCCTCCGGCCACCACCTTCCCCGCGGGGCCCGACCTCACCCGTCCCGCGTTCCGACGGCGTCGTCCTCCCCTCCGAGCTGCTGCAGCCGAGGCGGTCCCTGCCTCCAGGACGCGGCGTTCAGGGCAGCTGCATCTCGGGCAGGTCTGGCAGGTTGCAGGTCTGGCCCTGCGTGTGGCGGTTCTGCTGCTGCGGGTGGAGGAAATAGCTCAGGGGGTTCTGCTGCGGGGCGTGGGGGGGCTGGAAAATGCACTGCGTCGGACCCCCGGGTACCGGCTCGGGACCTTGCATCTGGCCAGGAGATACAAAGGCGACAAGTCAGAGCTGCCCTATCGCCCGTCCGCTCCCTCTCTTGCCCCAGGGCTTCGTACCCAGGAGCGTTGAGTACCAAGTCCTAAAGGCAACCTCCACCCACCCAGGGCATGAGGAGTTGCGGACAAGCCGCTTGGGATGCTGGTGCTACCAGCACGATGCCTGGAGAGTACGGAGGGGAAGCAGGACCCGTCCCTCCTACCGGCCCCACGGGGAACCCAGCAGGAATGGAGACCTTCAAAAGCTGCTTGGATGCAAGGTAATATCTGCAGAATGTGGAACTTCCATCTTCCGCGGGAAGGATCTTCAACCAACGAAGAGGTTGTAGAGCGACCTTGTCCACGTACCACCCCGTGGCTGGTACCCCAAAGGCCTGGACTTGCTGGTTCACCCCCCGTCAAAGGCACTGCGGCACCAAAGCCTGGCTTTCTGTTGCCCTGGAGCTATTGATCTCCCACAGCATCATCATTCTGCTGTCCATATCGCTAGTCCTCAGGACCTCAGCGCAGCCCGTGAGCACACGTACCCAAAGCGGGGATGGCTCATGCCCACGTTTGCTGACAACAACGATTCGTTTCTTACTCTAAATCCAGTCCTGCTGCACGGCTACTTTCAGCTGTACCTACTCCTCCCGCTTCGTTTTCTACCAACTCTGCCTAGAGGACCGTAACTTACCTCTGCCAACCAGGCAAGTCTTGGAGAGCGTATTACTAATTAATTATTAGTTTCAACAACCCCTCTCCTTGGCAGCGTCATTGGTTTGGCAGGTACTAATGAAGCTGTGCTTTGAAAAACCAATATCACCTTCTCCAGAGGTTTGTGTTGTGAAACACCCATTTATTAGAAGAAAGCAGTGACAGCAGCTGATAAAACCCATTGCTATGCTGAGACGTAACAGCAGGAGGCATGTTTTCAAAAGAGCTTATCCCTTATTGTGTTTTATGTCTACAGCAAGATTCTCACCAGAGCTCCTCTGGATGACAAGCTATGCTTGAAAAACTGGATGTTTCTTCTGGACACTAAGTGATAACTGACTTCATTGGAAAATATGGCCTCGAACGGGTGCAGAGCCAGCCTGGAAAGGCTGAGCACTCGCTTACGTGCAGATACAACGGGAACAGAGGACGTGCGAGTGCACTGGCCAGGTTTGATTAGCCAGGTAAGCCCCATTTCTTCAAAAAACCCAACCCAATCCCAAAGCCATCCCTGGGTATCCTCAGAAACCTGTTCCAGCTCTATTACCTGAAGGTAGAGACGGTGCTGCTGAACCTGTTGCTGTGGCCACTGGTGGAGATGAACCGGTGTGTTTGCCTGGTGGGATGTGAAGCTGGTGTGGGGGATCATCAGAGATGGGGAGAAAACGGGCGACGGGGCTGGAGGTCGGACGGTGCTACAGGTAACTGGTTGCATCTGTATTGGGGGAGGCAAGATCTGCTGCTCTGCAACGAATCTGCCACGAGGAGGAAAATAAGGCATGAGAACCTAAACCCAGACCCACCACCGGAGCGGGCCCTGGGGAGCCCGGGTGCTGCAGGAACCAGACTGGAGCAGGGCTTGTCAACCCATGCAGGGCCTGGCGAAAGCAGGCTCCAGATTTCCCCTTCCCTATCAAGCACGGACTGGAACTGCAGAAAATTAAGGTTTTTAAGGCTGTATATCTCCTCCATGACTTGGATAGGCATTTTAGGCTTTGCAAAAGCCAGAAAACAGTTTTAAAAATTTTTTAAAAAACATTTTAGTTATCATAAAGTTCTTTGTAATTAAAAAAATATTCTCATTACTTTTTCTCCTAACCAGCTGAGCTTTTGTTTCTTTTAAGACTGAGACGGCTTGTGTTTGCGTGATCACGTACAAGTTTTTCAAAGTAATTTTCAGTGCTCTAAAATGCCCTGCTAAAACACTGCATGAAAACAGGGGCCAGTGAAGACTCACTTTCCTTGCTGCCTGCTGGCACTGCTCTGCGTGGCCTGGCCGCTGCCGTTGGCGGCGGGCATCATGGCTTGGATAGACTGATCCAACAGCATCCTGCGGTGGAAGAAAAACAGAGGATGGTCAGGAAAGGGAGAGGTCCAGACTCCTTACTGTCAGTCTGTGGAAACAAATCCCTGAAAATCCTCCCTGAAAGCATGCAAACCATCACCCTGAAAGAAAGCTAATGAAATAGGATGCTTATTGTAACCTTGTCTAATGCACTCGCAAAGGTGAGCTGAAACTTGCTAAATCTTTCATGTAAGAAATATGTTTTATAGATGGTGAGACCTCTAGGGTTTATCTTGTTTCCTTACGCAGTACTTCAAAACGGCTGGATCCTGTAGGACGTGTCTGCAAATACCTCCCTGAAAGGTGGTTGAATAGTTTGGGGCGGTAGTATGTGTTTTATACAACATTTCCAGCACTGTATAAAAGAAAAATGCCTTTGCCACGGCACTTGTCCTGGCTGGAGAAAAGACACTCTGGAGCTTCAGAGCAAGCAGACACAGGTTTGGGAAAGCCTGTCCCTGCTCGTTTTTCCTGTTCACTCCCTCTGACAGCAGCAGATGTCCAAAGGTTACTGAGCTACCTGGACAATTTATGGAAATACGGAGAGAAAAGGATTTCGGGCCCCTGAGGGTAGGGCACGGTGGGCACAGCACCCTGCTTGCACGCACGCTGGGCTCCCCACTAACGCAGATCTCTGCGGGAGGGAACGTCCTTACGTCCCTGCTGTGGCACCCAGAGACCATCGCTGCCCTGAGCCCAGATGTGCCTGCCCTCCCCGCTGCCCAGAGCCCAGATGTGCCCGCCCTCCCCGCTGCCCAGAGCCCAGATGTGCCCGCCCTCCCCGCTGCCCAGAGCCCAGATGTGCCCGCCCTCCCCGCTGCCCAGAGCCCAGATGTGCCTGCCCTCCCCGCTGCCCAGAGCCCAGATGTGCCCGCCCTCCCCGCTGCCCAGAGCCCAGATGTGCCTGCCCTCCCCGCTGCCCAGGTATCGCTATTTTCTGTCGCTGCCGTCAGGATGGTCCCAGCAGGGCTGCGTTCGTACCTGAGGCTCCTGTCCTGGCTGTAGTCAGACTGCGGTTGCCTTTCGCTGCCGTCGGTCGGCATCTGTGCGGCCACCGTAATGGGATGCGTTTGCGAAAACACCATGGGGTTGTTGTAGAGGGGCACTGAAATGCTCGTCTGCCCTGGCAGACACGTTTGCTGGGCTTGGTTTCCTCTCAATAGGTGCTGCTGCTGCACCTGAAATGAAGACATAGATACCCACCTAAGTTTTTTAAGCTCCCTAATTAGAAGGCTAAAATAACTGCTTCCAGTAGGTAGGTGGGAAAAGGAGAAGGAGCAGTAGGATATTCTCCCTGAACACAGCAGTAGGAACAGTGTATCTGTTCGGGACAACCAACCCGTTGTTTTCGTTTGTTGTCCCTGCACGGCGGGTGCTGGGATCCCCAGCGGTAGGAGCAGACGGTCTCTTGAGAAATCAGAGTACAAGGGTAAGGGCATGCAAGGCTCGAGAGAGAAGAGACCAGCTTAAGAGGGCAGGAGGACTGCAAATCCAAAGTCCCCAAGGAAAGCGTCTCATCCATTCTTTAAACCAGCAGTTTTGGTATTTTTTGCTTTTGGACACCTCAATTCTTTCCCAAGCAGATGTGACCATCAATAGAGTGGATTTAGGTCTAGCGATGACAAACTTGTTTTTCAAAGCTGCCTTCCAAGACTTCTCAGGCAGAAGACAATTAATCTTTTAAAATGATGCCTACTTCCCCATGTTACGAGGTCACAACTCTCACTGGCTATGAATGAGCATCATGCTGCAATCGCAAACAAGAAGTGAATGAGAGCCCAGACCTCCCACTCAGTTCCTCTCTGGTCCCCAGGACGGCTCCAGCGGTCCCCAGGGTTTAATGTTTTTAGGCTACTTGGCTTTTATTTTTACAGTTGTATGACATCATTAGCAACTGACTCCCGACACAAATTTCGTAATGCCAGCTATGGAGTAAAACCAGCACAGAGGAGATGCGCGGGACCACGGGGAGGGGGGACGAGTATTTAAAAGCCAGGAAAGGGGACGATGAAGACAACGAAGCAGGCGGCGGACCTGGGCGGCGGTGCCGCAGGGGTCCCTGAGGAATTGGCGCGGTGACAGCAGGTGGGTGCCGCAGTAGTGCTTTGTCCCCATAAGGCCTGGCTGCTGTGACTTCTTGGCCGTGGTCTGCCTGGGCGTCCCCGGCGGCGGCGGCCTCCTGGGGCTCGGGTGCTGCACGTTGTTAAAGACGACGGGGATCGGCTGCTGCATCAGCATCTTTAAATAGAAGAGACACGTGAGTTGTCGCAGCTCATGCAATGGTTGTACTGCCCGGCAGATACCATCTCTGGATCCCAGGCTGTCTCTATCAACATATATAACACTGCAGCAGCAACACCTCTAAATCCAGGGGCAAAAAGTGAACCACGAATAATGGAAAATCAAATGTTAGCTTGTGCCCAAATATTTATTCAGAGCCATGACCGTTCCAGCTTCGTTATGCCTGTTGCATTTTGCCAGTGTGGCGATCCAGCAGCACTAACCAACCACTGAACCGCCAAGCTTTTTGTGCAGGGGGGACTTTGGATTAGCTCTGGATTGTTTTTTTCTAAATCATGAAAATTACTGATTCAATACTTAAGCAGACACTGACACCACTCATCTCCTGGGAGACACTACTCTCACATCTGAGACCAAACTCCCAATTTATCCAGAGCTCATTTCTAAATGATTTTGCCACTGACAATTTTGTTACTGATCTGTGTACTCAAAAGAAAAGCAAACAGTTTGTGGGTTTGGGAGCCCCGGGGGTACCTGCAGGTTGGAGTCCTGCACTAGCTGGAGCTGCTCCTTGATGACGTGGAGCTCTTCTTGCTGTGTCTTGATGTCAGCTTGCAGTATGCGAGTCCTCTCCTCCAGCTGCTCTTTCAGCTGATGCATCATCCCCAGCTGGGTTGGGAAATGGTACACTGGCTGCGGAGAACAGAGAACAAGATCACGGGGTAGGACCAGTCCTGCTACTCACATTCATAGCGATACTGTCTTCACAAAAACGACTGCTTTTCAGCTTTGCCATAGAAAATACGATGCTGACAAAAAAACGGCAATTGCATATTTAACCAAAGTACCAGTGTACTTCCAGAGCAGCGGCACAGCTGGCTCAGACTCAGTGCTTCGCTCCAGATCTTGGTCTGTTACATTTCTGTGCAGATGTAGTGTCTACGCACGGGACTCCCCTGTCCCTTTAGTGGGACACCCTGCTGATTTTGGACCGCTTGCGTTTTGTGGCAGATGCTGCATGCAAACCTTCGCCACACCTCCAGGCTGGGCTTTCAGTTGTGCTGCCAATTACGTTTGCCAAATGCCAGGCTCCAGTTAGGTTGTAATCCCACCCTGGGATCCATCCTTCACACCTACCTTGGCCGCCTTCAATCCCTGTATTACAGTCTAAATGCTTACTACACTGACCTCAAAGCTCCATGAGGACAGGCCTCATAGTTATGATTTATGACTCCCACATTTTTCTTGTGGGTTTTTTTTTTCCCTTTTTCTGGCCTAACTCAAACGTTCTATGACATCCCCTTCCTCTACGAGGGCAATAAAACTCTTCAGCATTGTATCAGCCTGTAGTTAGTTGCTAGCAATTCAGAGATGAGCCTTCAGCAGCCCCCAATGGTTTTAACAAGCGTAAACCTTTTCCTAAGCTATTTCCTTGGGTGTCCTACCTGCTGTCTCCTCGCTCAAATAAGTGGTTGCAATCATTTAGTTGCACATAAACCCCAGTAACAGCAACAGAAAGGCCACTGAAACCTAGCCCCCACGCCGGGACCAGCCAGCAAGGAGGTAAGAGCGGTGAACCGGAGCCACCGAGTCTGCCCCACTGACTGGCCATACCAGTGCGTTTAACAAAAATAAACCACGTACCATCACAGCGTGCTGAGAGGGGACTGCCGGCTGAGCCACGGGATGCTGAGGGAGGTGCTCACCAGGGGCTGGAGGAGTTACTATGGCCTAGAAATGAAAACCTTGCCTTACTGTAGGTCCATAGCACCTCTAGCGCAGAGTTGGTGCGACACCAGCTCGTACTGGTGATAAATAAGTGCAGGGAATTAGACAACTCCACGTGGAGATCTGAGGAGAGTCTGAAGGGAGAATTTAAGCCCCGGCGTGCCCCCTGCTGATTGCAAATCCTCGGCGTCAGCACCCATTTTTTGGATAAAGGCCATCTCACGCGTTACAAACCCCCCGAGAGGCTTTTGCTCGCCGGTCCCACCGACCTGAGCGCTTCCAGCCGACGCCAGCCGCAGGCCTGCCTTCTTCTCCGCCTGCCCCGCCGGCACTGACGGCCGGGTGGGAGTGCTGGTGTCCGTGTGTCGCATGGACGACGTGGCTGGAAAAGAGACAGTTTACTATGATACGGCAGACCCGTGCCCGAGCACCCCGGCGAAGCCTGAACTCCGCGGACGCGCGGCGACCCAAACGCTACCGAACCGGGTCCCCAAACCGTGGTCCCTCTGGCTCCGTGGGCATCCCCAGATGACCTTTCCCACTCTCCCCTGGCAAGTATTTCGAGCAAAGCCCCCTGAGTTGGCTCCTACCCGTGGCCCCGCACGCACGGGCGCTGCGGTCACCTCGCTACTGTCCCCAGGGCAGGGGGGGACGCTCGTGGGAGCTGGCGTGAAGCTGGCAGCAAGGCAGGCAGCCTTCTGCGCTCCTTCTGCAGGGATCTGTCGTCAGGGACCGAACTACCTCATAAGAAAAGTTTTGTCAGCGAGGTTCGGGACTCTGTCAAATTGCTTCAGCTTAGTGAGTCCCCTCCTGTCCCCTGAGCCACGGCAACCACCCAAAACCCTCGGCTGGTGGCAAACGGGGGGGGGACGGCTGCTCTCACACAGGCAGCGGGCTAAGATGGAGAAGGCAACACGCGGCCGCGGCTCTGCTGCCGTACCGTAACTTCTTGACGGCACAGTATGTCGGTCCCGGTGCTGAGCACCCCCCTCCCGCCCCGACTCGGTCACTTCCAGCTGAACCCCAGTATTTCGGAGGTCGCTCTGCCCTCCAGCCCGCTCCACACCCCCCACGCTGGGCCTGTCCCCGGCCACGCTGGCACCCTACACGCGGAGTCACCTACACGCGGAGTCGGAGAGGGCGGTGTGCGAGGAGCGCCGGGAGCTGTGGGACGACAGGGAAACTCCCTCCCGGCTGGCGTCCTGGCTGCTGCCGCACTGCCCCACGTCCAGGTAGCTGCTGCGGCTCTGCGGGGAGCGAAGCACAAGCGGTGAGATCGTCAGCAGCAAAGGACGGCGCTGGAGGGGACCTCCACCTTCCCTGACCGCTTGCGGGCAGAGAAAAATAGCAGGCTGGGCGCAGAGAGGGCCAGCACTGCAGCCCCAAACCCCGGTATTCGGTCAGCGCCTCAACGTTCATGCTAAAGCCTTCGGGTATCCCTGTGCAGACAGGACCCTCAGGATCACATCCCAGGCACCCCTGGCTTTGGGGAGATGCCACACAATTCTGTCCTGGGACACCCCTCCGACGGCAGCAAGCGGCGGTGGGGGGGACGCACGCCGTGTGTCAGGTGAACGCCGTGGGGACTGCTTGCCCGTGCCCCCCGCTCCGACCTGCCACCCTCCCGCTCTCCTGCCTGCGGAGCTGTGTGCACGTGGAAATACGTTTTTTTGTAATTCGCTTCCTTCTGCCTGATTTCTTCAGGGATGTCACAGTCTGTTGGCCGTGGCACGCTGGGCAGGGGTGGCAGAGGTAACGAATGAAGGCGGCAGGAGGGGCTGGCCGGGGAATGGTTTTATTCGCTGCAGAGATGGAGAGAGATGGCCGGGAAGGGACACGGAGCAGCAGTGGGACAGGGACACCAGCTGCAGCCCTAGAAGAACCTACAGCAAAGGGCTCCCGCGAGGGACAGGTACCGGGTGATGCTGAGGGCTGCAACGCTGCTCGTTGCTCCCAGTAGGCTGTTCTGGGCAGGAACCCGGCAGCACATCCATGGAGGGGAACAGCCTAAGCTAGGGAATATTAACAGCTTTGGAGCTGTCACACCAAAATGACAGATGCCACCTGGCAGATGGTTTATGGCAAACTGTGCTGTCTCACCTGCAGGACATGGGTGACCACGACGGCCGTGCCACCACCCCCCCAGGGAGCTTCCCACTCCCATCCAGAAGATCAAGCAAGGGGAGTGATCATTCTGCCTCTCCTCCAGCTGCCTCACATCAACAGATGCAGCTTAAGGTCTGCCAAAAAACATCTCAGCTATCGTGTGGAAAGGGGAAAAAGACACAGAAGTGGGCTGTGGTGACAGAAAAGCAGCTGTTTGCAAGACAGTCCTCGCTCAAGTGCAAAACATCTCTGGGACAGCTTCCCCCATACATCCCATAAACAGCTTCTATAAAATAATGTCTGAAGAGCAATGAGGCTAATGGAATGATAATTACACAACAATCCACTTGAAATTACTTTGATTACTGGTCTTATTTGTAAACTACTGAGAGGAAGAACTTAAAAGTAATTAAAATAACCTTGTTAATTGGGCAGGTGTGTGGGGATGCCAGACTGATTCAAGCCATGCAAATTATTGCTCTGGTCACAATCCTACACTTGATGCGATGCTGTCCAGTGGTGTAAACAGAGCTAAAATCTGGCATAAGTGTTTTCCCTTCACTCCCAATCTTTGTCTGAGTATCAGTGAAGAGCTGGCATCAACAGAACAGGTACCATGTGGTACTGCCCTGCGCTCGGGTCCTCTGCTCCTTACTAATGGTGACAGGTACAGCAATCTAGCCTCCAGCTCCGGCTCTACTTTTCTGCTTCTGAACTCAGGTGGTTTAACCTACTGTTTGAGTAACGGTCTCAGAAAGATAATGAATAGCAGAACAGCAGGAATGCAACCGCTGAATTTGCGGTTACACGCCTGAACCAAGACAGGCCGGTTAGAGCTATGCAGTGGAGAACTTCTCAGGGTCTGCTTGAGTCATAACCCAGCTGAAGGCTTGGAAGGAGATGGGAGTAAAGGAGAAGGAGACGAAAGAACAGATATTTTCCTAAGATTGGTAAGCAATTACTCAGTTTGGTTTAAACACCTACTCATTGAACTGTGAAGGGACATGGTACCTTTAGAGAAGAGGATGCCAGTTCAATTGATGACTCTTCAAGGCCAAGATCTCGCCTTCTTTCAGCTCGAACTTCCGCATAACTAAAAAAAATAAAACAAAATTTAAAATCCAGTTTTTCAGTCTGGGTATTGTTTACTGTATGGTAACTATCCTACCATACAGGTCACTATGGACTTTTCATGTTGAGTCAGAAGCTTTGCACAGCGCACACACGCACACGCGCACACACACACACTCTCTCTCTCATATACAAGGTACTTAGAGGAACATCATCACACAGCCTTGCAATCTGTGAATAACTGCACATGCTGAATATCCACAGACTAGAAACAACAGGGTGGTGTCCCAGTCCCACTGCGCCCAGGACTGCAGAGCCTATATGATTAATTGTACTAATCATTCCAAGCACAAGTGTACACTCTCCTTTGCAAATTTTGGCCCTGGATGCCTTCAAGCAAAACTAACCTAAACGCAAAGTGCACTTGGTTACTGAAGACAAAATTGGTGTGTATTCTCAGTACAGTTTTCCTAATAAAGGAGATTCCCATTCTCCATAATGAGGCATAAAAATGATCCTACAGCTTCTGTGCAGGTAAACTGCCATAGCAAATGTACATTTATTTTCTAATCTGCTGACGATCAAGAATCAATTTTTTGCACGTTGTACGGTAGCTCAGTGAGACCTAAGCCAGTGCCCTGGGGAGGAGGAGGAGGAGGTCAGGTCCCCTCTTTTTGAGGGTGCGCACGGAGCCGTGCAGCGTGCTACATCAGAATTAACATCCCTCACTCCAGTGGAAGCTCTGAATACAAACTGAGAGCCGACCAGGTGCAGGAATCCCCAGGAATGTGCCTCTAAAAGTGTATATTTGCTTTCCTCACTATTTTCTCCCTTAAATAATAAAATACTTACAGTAAACAATGCCAATGAGTCACCATTAGGATAAATTGGAGAGGATGTTTTAAAGACTCTTTGAGTGCTTGTGGATTGTGGGCACTGAAAGGTGCCAGAATTTAGGGTGCTGAAATATTAATGGGTCATAACCTTTGTGGGACGCAAGAGAAGTTGCTGAACTGAACTCACTTATATCATCATAGGCGGTGAACTTTCCTGAAAACACATTTTAACTTGTGTGTTTCAATAATGTATTCTAAATCTTAACTATATGAGACAGAATTGAATTTCAAAATCTATTTAGGACTATATCACTAGGTTTGAGAGACACTGGAAGCAGAAAGAAGAAACAAGTTCATGCACAATAAATACAGAGCTTAAAGTGAAGCCAAATTCCCTGCAGGGCAGCAGAAACAACACAGCTCAGAAGCAATCTCTCTGCCTAACATTTGCTTATGATAATACTTGACATGTAGTTTTCATCGGCACACACAGCTCTAATCACTTACACCTTTTCAGTGGTGTAAGGTGTTCTCAGTCTGTTTCAGAATCTAGAGAAGAATCCCAGTTTACTAGTGTTTGTTCTTCCAGATGTTTGACAACAAAAAGGGGGGCCAGAAAAAAATTCACAAATTGATTCCTGACAGTAAAGACTGACGCAGAGAGCAACAACTTTTTACTCAAGTTAATAGAGCAAACCAGTACGTCACTATTTTTTCAAGCCCTTCAGTAAATATATTCTCATTCTTAACACAATCTTTTTTGAGATGACAGCGGTAATCAAGCAGATTCGCCTCCAGAAGGTGCGTATCACAGAGCATCCCACACACGCACCGCCTTCCAGCACGGGTCTGCAACCGAGCACCAGCAGCTTCCCACTAGAGGGGGATCCTGGGCTGAATTTCAGGTGAGGAGGAAGGCTAGCAGGACAGCAGCTGACTTCAAGTCATAAAGATTTAAAGCTCTGATCAAAAGGTTTCGCAGGAGATGTATGATCCCATTCACACCCATAAAGCCGTCCGATTCTTAACAGCTTTAATTCTTCCTACGGCCATGTCATCGCTAAGGATAAAAGGGGAATGTAACACACTGATAGACTTGGCCAACCGTGGCTTGCAGGCTTTTGGCCCGGTTGCAAAAAAAAATGAGTAACGAAAACACATTATGCTTTTCCCCATGTTCCCTGTCATAATAGTTTTATAGAATTGCATACCATCTTAGTGCGTCAATATGCACGGCAAATATTTGGCTAAGGCAAAACAGAACTAGAGAAAATAATGGACGAGCACATGGGACATACATTGTGAAGTGTTTGGTGCTTGCTCCTACCTAACTACCAGGTGAGTGCAAACGATGAACTCGGGTTTGGAATTCCACTGGTGGTAGGTGATGTAGTAGTGTGTCTGCAGCCATATCCACTGCTGGCCTTTGGTCAGGAACCGATAGTAACAGGACTTCCCTTTTCCAAACTGCATCACTGTTAGACAAAAAAGAAAGCAATTTATAGCAAACAGAAATTTCACGGTGCAAAGGTGATTAGAAAAACCACTTGCTCCCACACGCCTCTTGCAGTCTGCTACTGCACTAAAATGGCTCTTGCAGTTTTATAAACACGACAGAATACACAACCAGGTACTGGGCTTTTACTTGGGTTCTTTTCTGCTACTCTTTTCAAGAGCGCGCTTTGCTATTTTGAGATTGTTCTTATAATTGGCATAACCATATAACTAGCTATATTCTTATAACTTATTCATGGGCATCTCTGAAATAAGCATAAAACCCATAAATTAAACAAAGTATTGGCCTTTCACAAGTACATGAGAATGCATTTCAAAGACTAGGGGCTTGAAGTCAGGATCCTAACAGTGACACAAAACAATAAGATAGTGGAATTTTAGCAGTTTAATTGAGAGTTTTCTTTCAAGAGATGACCTAAATACACCAGACTGGTATGTATTATCAGGGTATGTCCAGAAAAATCTCAAGTGGTGTAATACAGCTGGAAAATAATGAGGGGAACTACATTAATTAACCACATTAATTGTTCCCGGACTGCTGGGAGTACAAAATGAAACCTGCTGACTTAAAATACCCATAATTAATGCAAAGTAAAATACAAACGTGGTTTAAGCAAACCCACTTCACTTCACAGTAGGCAAGATGCCTGCCCAGAGCGGTCAACCTGACAAACGGGAACTTATCAAGCCACACTAACCCAAGTATTTTTACTCACCTACACACCTCTACTTTGTTAAATATCAGGACTAACTTCTTTAGCGATCCCATTAACAGCCACGGGCTTTCGATGAAGCACTTAGCAAAGGCCTTCTGGCTACCACGCCATGCTGGGGATCGCTCAGCTCCTAGTCCTGGCAGAGATTTCCTGAAGCAACTTCTATAAGGCACTTTGCCAGCACTTTACTTTGTCCCTCTGCACAGTAACATTAAAAGATCCTTTCCTTTAGGTGCGTTGTGCAAATACTCTTTTAATATGTAAAAGGAGATCTGTGGCTAGTAAATATGTAGAACGTAAATCACTAAATAGATTCTCTGCTGAATGATCTGACCCCACTCTCAATATAGTTAGCGTCTACGTCAAACCACATGCACATACTACCAAAGGGACATCGTCTGGTTAAAAGTAGCTCACTTCTGTCTGAATGGTCCTTTAAGCAAACAGCACTAAAAAGTACTGTACTTGAGAGCAATTAAAATATTCCTTTGATAGTCCCATCTACACACTTGCTGCACTTGGCACAACTTGTGTCTAGCCCCTTTCACAGCTTCCTTTGTATGCTCAGCTGGGCAACCGCTTCCCCGCCGCCTGTTTCGTACCAGCACTTTGCCTTGACAGGGCAGAAAAGCCAGCAGGCAAGTGGAGTGGGGAAACTTGACATTCAGAGAAGTAATTTTCTCCATTCTCTACTAGGTCCTTTAGCATCTTATACATGTAAGTGGCTGGGAGTACGTGGTAAAGACGGAGCTGGTTTGCAACTCAGGGAGAAAGCAGCTTGTCTAGCTCCAGCGTGCTGGGGGGCTGTGGAGCTTTTTGGCGTCCCTGCATCGCGCTGCTCTGCATCTCAGCATAATTACAGCATCCCACCTTCACCACTCTCTGGGGTGTCCTTTTTTTCTTTTGACACTCTCCTTTCAAACAGAGATAGCGGAGACAAACAGATAGAGAGTTTGCCCAACAGGCAACCTATAAGTAACATTTCTTGGCAAAATACCCGATTACCTAGATGCATTTTACGAACTGCTTAGTTACTTTTCATTACAGTGCTTGGCAATGCAAACCAGCTGGATGACAGACCTAATTGCGGCTCAGTATCTCCGTCTGAAGTGCATGCAATAAAATGGAAAAACAGTCTTAGGGATAAAGCATCTCACGTGTTCGTCTGGTAGGAACAGCACACTGATTAACAGTAGACCACGTCTGCTGTCACCTTTTGCCCTTCCTCACATCAGCTCCAGTCTTCAGCAGGACATGGTTCTTCAGCAGCGGGCTGCACTGCCGCAGTACTCGGGCTAAGCGCTCCTTCTGACCTGGCTCCTCCCGGGCTCTTGCAGGTCACGGTATTTCACCTTGCACAAAGATGAACGTCGTGGATGTTCTCTGGTGTTCACACATCAGCCTGAACTGGACTTTTCTGCTTTACTTTCAGGTCAACCAAAAATGAGCCATCTTCATCCACAGGGAATCTGTATTCAGTACTTTTGTACTTAAAAAAGAGTATGGATCTCCAGAAGCGTTTTACTAATAGTGAGTGAGGTTCACAACATCTAATCGCACAGGCAGGTGATCCACGTGCTGCTTTCAGAAGGCGTTTTGGTGAGCTGAGCCTCCTGGCTGACTCCGGAGCCCGGTGGAACAGCAAGAGCCAACCAACAAAACTCCCAGGGTTTGGGGCTGCCCTCACAAACTGGGGGCAGAGGGTGGAAAGTTCTGACCTCCCATCTATTAATCTCATTTCACTCTCAGAAAACCTGTGCTCGAACAGGGTATCTGCCAATTTGGGAAACCTGTACAAAGAGTTCCTGATCTGAGTGAATTCTGCAGGGATTCAACTTCCCAGGTAAGCGTCAGATATGACAGTCTGTCGTGGGAAGAGAAAATTCCCTCGTGCCCCAGATAAAGATGCCTTTTGCTGCGACGACAGTAAAAGGTTTTGCACAAGTGACAAACAAGATCAAAGACAGGCACGCTGCAAAGGGAGAGGAACTTACAGTGTTCATGGCACCTAGCAAGAAGCTCCAGGTCATCTGCGTGGTAGTAATCATACCCTGACGTTCCCAGAACCTCAAAGGGTAAATATCCTATAATAGGTGGAGCCCTAGAAAGGAAGCAAAGAGCAGGGAGTGAGCACAAAACCTGACACTTTGACATCCTGGCAGATACACACTGTGATATTTGCAACCAAAACCATCTTGTATGTTCACTTCGCAGGGCAATCAGGAGTGGATCTGCATATACACAATGATGTCTTTTCGTACACAAGCAAAAAAAAAACAACAAAAAAACCAACCAAACCAGCAAGGGAGAGGTAAAATTTGAGAAAATGAAAAGGTGTGTGTTTACTGTTTCATAGCCTATTCATTATGTGGGTGTAGAGAAAGGCATGTACATATGCAAGTGACTCAATTCATTAAGCATGCTTGTGAGACACACAGCTTGAGAAACGCTACGGCTGTTCCTGTACATAATAACATGGAGCTCGAGTAAAATTATTCAGTAGGTTGGATGTAAATGTCATCTGGGTTGTAACTGTAGAAGAAAGAGTAAGTGGGAAGCTGCAATGTGTGTCAGGACCAGCTTGGGTAAAAGAAAAAGTAATTGTTCCCATGGAAAAGCTTGGGAAATCATAACCAGCAAAAATGTTTCTATGCTGGTACTAAAGGTAAGAATAGGCACGGGGCTGGTTTTAAGGACTGTTATTTCTATGGCAGGAAGAGAAGGAATTGACGAAGTATTTAGATAGACACATTGCAATGATTTAACCTGACTATTCTGCTGTCAATTCTAGATTTTCCCTTTTCTAGGCAAAATATGAGATTTTTTTTTTTTTTTTTAAGCACATGTCCTAACAACACTGAGCTTCTGCACAGCCTTCACTGGAGCCTGCTAGCTTATGATTATGAAACAACACTGAAACGTGAGGAGAAAACCATTATTTTTGCCTCTACCCGCTCTCTCAGCATGCCACCTTCTGTCCCCTAGTGCTCAAGTACACTCCTGCTTGCACCAATTCAATCACCGCACTTACTTGGTGAGGCAGGACTTGTGCTAATTTGGCTCCACCTATTTGTTTTGGCTGCTGGATGTGCTGATAGCATGAGGCTCACCTGCCAAGTTCAGCGCGTTCCTCAGGAATAAGGCGGCGGTGTGTTAGCGAAATGGTTAACGATTCGAAACGGGGGCAGGCTGAAGGTGTCACTGCCTATCAAACGCGCCTCTCCCGCTGCCCTTCTCTTGGGCTGTCAAGCGACCTTCTTAAGGAAGGTGAATGCCATAAAGTGGCCAAGAACGTGAGCAAAAAAATAATTTAAGTGTAGGTACATTCGGGTTTGGATGGATCAGTCCTGAGTCTTCTGGATATTAATGTGGGAACTTCTCCTGTCTTGGCTGAGCGACCCAGCTCCACATTTGTACTCTTGAGAGACACGGTGGGCATAGATTATTCAACGAGAGAGAGCTCAGACAGGTCTATAACCCCCCTATTCCCCACAACTGTGGGCAGTCTGGCACCAAATGGGAAACGGGGGAAAAGAAGGACAGCCAGGGATCGGCTCAACAGCAGCCCCGGGAGGATCAGGGTCCGAGCAGGAGCTCCCGAGTCCCAGCAAGAGCCAGCCCTCCGCACTCTCTGATGGCAAATCTCTTGAAACAGAATGCGCTTAGTACACAGTGGTCTCTGCCACAATACAGCTTTCTTTATTCAAATAATGTTTCATAGAGCACTGTGTTCCTTTTCCTCATGTGACCCAGATTTCTGTTAATGATGATAATATGTGTATTTATTAAAGTGTCCTTCCTTGCTGTCTCTTTGGCAGAACGCACCAGTGTCTCTCCCATCTTTAATAACATGCTTATATTCAAGACAATAATGTCTTTCAGATGCACATCAGATAAACATTTGAGCTGATCAGGAAAGTGTTATGACTTTCACCAGAAATCTTTAAATGAGAAAGCAACCCCAAAATGCTCCTCCTCCGTCATTTGACAAGGAGCTGCCTTGCTTGTGGAACAATTTGAAAGTGTCTTGTCAGCTTAAGTTCCAGCCTTGAGGCCTGCAACTTGCTGTACAAATGGAAATGCACAATCTTCAGAGAGCCTTTTGAGTGCAGTTGTTTAATAAATGAAGGGAAAATAAGGAGAGGACCACAGTGCAGAAGAGAAATAGATCGTTATCAAGGTCGACAGGTTTTCTTCCTCTACACATACTTACATGTCGACCCAGAATACAGATTTTTTCCTAGTTTTCTAATGTTTATCCAGATCTATGGAGTGCTTTCTGCATTATCTGTCTTTAGTCCAATGTATGTTATCGTCATGATAGCAAAGGTCCTGGTTCCGACTCGTGCTGGGTACCCTCTGTCCCTACTGATGGCACATCTCAGCATCGGGTGGCGTGAGTTGACACAAATAAGCAAGAAACAGCAAAATACCCAACAACATTTCACAGCGTCCTGCAGACTGTACTGGAGAGAGGTTTGAATCAGTGATTAAACGAGACAACCCCCACGATCCCTTGCTCATTCTTGGGTCTGGGCTTACCACTCGCATCCAGGGCTGTCACTAACTCTACCTCAGCATCTGCATCAGCTTAATTTACTCTCAGTAACAACAGTTTCCTCACTGGGGATATCAGTGGGACCAGAGTGGCTGCAAGCACCCAGCGCAGAAGGATTCCTCTCTGAGTCATAACCTAGATTCATCAAAAGACTCTTTGATAGGTTTCAAAGCAGCTCCTGCTCGCCTTATTCCCAGGAACTGCTGGGACACAGCCCTTTGGAAAGGCAGCTCACTTCATCAGACAGCAAAGTAAGGGGCTTAGGGCTCTTTCATGCATCTTAACATTAATCACCTGATTCTGAAAATGTGCATTACTGGACAGGCCAATTAAAGTCTAACAAAGTCACTCCAGCAAGATCTCGACAACATGAACAATAAGCCAACTGTCCCAAACCACACAGCATTAACCATAGGGCTGTCACAGGGTCAGTTCCTCCATGCGTCAAGGTAAGGAATGTGAGGTACGCATCTTGCCTACTTTATAAATGCAAGTTATTATTCATTTATATTTGTTCTCTCTCTTTCTTGCTGTAAATGTGCAGATGATATTTAGGGTTTTTTCCTCCCAAGTATTTTTTTTCCCTACAGCCTTATTTACTAGTCTTCTACTTCTAGTAATGACTACCTTTGCACAGTTTGCTAAGGGAGGGATAATGGAAAGGGTAGGATTTTGCAATGTGCTTATGCATACATGTCACATACAGAGAAGTAAAAGAGTGAACAAAAACCTCCAGCTTCTTTTGAAGAAAATGAATCCTGTATTAATCAGCTTAATAAAGTAGTTCCACTCTGTTTCATTCACCAAGCTGAATCTGAGCCCACCATATGGCATTGTCAAAAACAAATCTGCAATTAAATAATCTAATCCACTGCTTTTTCTTTTATTTTATAAATTCTGTCACTTCTCAAGGTGAAAATCAAAAGTTTATTGACACAGCAAAAGATTTAGAAGGATTCCTGGAAGCTGTAGCTGGAAAACAGAGGAGCTAAACCAATACAGGGAACAGGACTGACACTGCTTAGTTTTAATGACTTAATATCTTGGTGAAGCTAGACATTTTGCTAGACATTTTCCCACCATTTTATATGGTTTCTTACCTGCCTAAAATGTGGACAAGAGTAAAGCATTGAAGGATGCCTAATAAGCAAGTTCAGAGTATTATTACTTACTCAGTTGCATTTAATTGGAGCTATTCTACTTGGGATCTCAGGCAGTAGCTACACAAAGTTTTCTATTTTTAAACTAGAGTTTGTTTATTGTTCAGTGACTAAAACGAAATCTCTTACCTGTGGTCCAAGAATAAAAACTTCCACTCCAAACTATGCCTTGATGTAAATTCTTCACATGGCTCTTCAACATTGCAGAGCTCCTGCAAAACAGTTGGCTCATTCAGACATTTAATTCTATGAAATGGCAAAAGGAGCCCTCTATCAAGACCAAGGGTGCATCTTCTCGGCATAACAAACCCTAGCAAAATGTAGTGCTTTTAAAGCACTTGACTTATTTTCCTCTAAGGAATGTATAAGCCTTGTTTTATAGATGCATAAACTGATGAAAAGCGGCTGACTAATTTACCCTGGGCTGAATTTCAGAGCTAGAATAAATAGTCCAACAGCCTCATCTTGCAGTCTGTAGGCAAAATTCCCCAGCTTTTTGTAAATACTGGTATCCGAATATGGACGGCAGCACCAGGTCCAGCCTCAAACCGAGCTGGCTAATGCTCTCTTGAGCAAGAAGCACCTACGGTCGTTATCCCTGTCATCGCTGCACCACGGGACACTTACGGACCAGCAGAAAGAGTCCATGAAACACGGTGTTCACGGTGTTTCAAGATGCGGGTGGCCTTCTTACACAAGAAGGGCTGTATTTCTTTAAAGGCCGCAACTTTTCAAGCGGTTTCGCTGGTCCCCTTGTATTGGCGCTTCCTGGGCCGACCGCTCCGAGGGACCCCATCGTACGACTGCCTCTTCCCCAAAGCAGCTCCCGCTTTGTGTCTCGCCATTCCAAAACACGCACTCACGTCGTCCCACTCCCAAACGCAGCGGTGTCCCCTCTCATTTACCTCTGCCCAAACAACCTGTGCCGCTGAACGTACCCTTTGCCAGGCTGCTGCGACACGGCCCGTGGTACCCGCAGCAGCGCTGCCGCTGGGCACCGGCCGACCCCCGCGCGAAAGGGAAGACGCAGTCGCAGAGCTCTCACCTTTAAGAACTGCGGTGTGACAAGACGAACAGTTGCTACAAGGCAAATCTGCTCCTCCGTGGCTGACCTGAAAGCTCGTGCAATAGCTGACTCAAAGCCATTACAGGAGGGTGTAGGCACTAGACACAAGCAGACAGTTTATTTAAGAAGAAGAGGAAGGAGAGCTTTCTTTTCATGTTAAGACAGGTACAATGACTGATGAAACCCGAGCAACAAACTCCTCCTACCCACAAGGCGATGCCATGCTGATACAGGCTGATGTTATTTAAAGCATGACCCTTTAGGCTCTGAGTTACCCAGTCGTAACCACCTACCCCTGGCATGCAGGGAAGCTTCGTAAGACAGCTCTGAGCCCCTCAAGTGTGCAGCCACAGTCTCCTTGTCAGCCTTTCCCCAGCTCAACGTTTGCGACATTCAAGATTTTACAGGTTTCTCAAACTATTTAGTCTTTAAAAAGCATCGTTTGATTGCCACAAGTGAAACAGAATAGCACATTTTACTGGTTATTTGAATAAGTAGGCTGCTTTACAATTCACAGTGGGTCAAATGGAGGTAGGATCAGTCTGGTATCACTTCTTTAAGCACAGCATGCAGAACAGTGCACTCTTCTGACCAACGGCCTCCCCACCACTTTTATACAAAAAATATCTCCAACATATCTACAACTCATTCCATCCCTGCCGATTATAGGGCATTTTCAGCTGAAACAAGGCCCTTAGGAGGCTACAGATCAACACACAATTTAAAGGACAGAGGTAGAGAGATAAAGGTAGGCTGGAGCAGTAACTTACCATGAGTAAAATATTTAAAATCCACTACAAATTTCACATATTCATACATCAGGGGTTCATTTGGATCTAAGCTGCCTCTTGCTAAATGGCAGCAAAACTCTACTTGTTTTTCCGCTGAAATGAGAGAAAGTGAGGGAGACATACACAATGTTACTAGAAGTCTGCACTTTAGCACATTCCCTATATCAAATCTGTCTAGGTGCTTATACCAACCCTGCTGCTGTGGTATCTGAGCACACCCTGCTGGGATGCTCTTGATACCCATAAGTAAATATATAACTACTAGGAGCAATGATCAGCCGGTTCTGCTGACGGAACTGTATTCTCACTCTTTCTCGCATGGCTTTGCAGCCACCCCACTACGCTGGGCGTGAAGCCCTGGCAATATTGGTCAGCAGTATTTTCCCCTGACTTTGTGCATGTAAAATTTCATGCAAAGCTGTTAAATGATATTGCAGTATTCTGCTCTGACACTGCTCCGTAGGACTCAGACCCAAAGGGCACTGAAGTCACCCTAAGCCTTTCCATTAATGGCAGAGGGCACCGTGCCAAGCTCTTATTCAGTTTTCTGCCCAAGGTCTGAACTCCACGAATCAGAGCATGTGGTCTTCAGCCGGAGAGAAACCAACCCCAGGGCAGAGCACCAGCATGAGGGCTGACCAGTTCCCACTGATGCTTACGGGGCAGCAGAGAGGGGAGGTTAGCACTGCCCAGCCACGGTGAACCCACCGGGAAAGGGGGGTCCCAACACAGGCTTGGTGAAACGTGGATGTTACAAAGATGTCGCTGCCTGCTCTGGTGCTGGGGATGTTTTCTTGGGGAAAGGCACAATTTGGGGGTGGGATGGCAGACAGCAGTAGAGATCCGGATGGAGCGTTCAGATAGGAAGGCTGTTGCTTAAATTACATGTAGGTGTCCTCAGACATGCAAGCTTCCTAAGGAACAAAGACTCTGCCAAAACCCTTTGGGATTTCTCCTACCCTTTTCCGTCCCCCAAGCCTCTCACTCCTTTCACAGGCTCAGTCCAGCATCCTGCTCTGGGAAAAATATCTAATGATTCACTGTCCTCTGATGCAAAGCAGACAGTAAAACAAAGACTGTCCAAATCAAAGACCAAGTACTGGGAGCATGTAGGAACATTAGATGATGTGCTGCATTAAAAACCAGAAATATTAACTGCAGCAAAACAGAAGTGGCAGGCCCGAGAATTAAATAGCTGGAGAGCTCTGTGCAGGCTCCCCTGGGAGCTGTTTGCCTTTGGCAAATTTCCCTGACCGACAGACAAGAGCAGAGCTTACCGTTTAGAAAATCAGCTGCAACAGGATCTGTCATGAGCACGTGTGGAGAAAGGAGCTTGTACACCTCGCTCTGCTCCCGCTCAGGCAGAAAGTTTAATATATTTTGGTCCACCAAATCTGACTGATACAAAAGAACGCTTTGTCATGTTCAGCAGTACAGCCTGACACAACCACACGCCTTTTCATCCCACAGCAGAGCACAGACGCTGCCGGTCTAGCGTGGATACTTAAGACAAGGAAGCCCAGTCAATCTGCAGATGGATCTAGGGCAGAATATAACCCCAAGGTTATTTTACCCCAGGGTTGCCATCTATTTGCAAAAGGTTGAACAGGTCCCAGAAGTTGCCCTTCAGTTCAGCCAGATGCAAGCTAGAGAAGAAACCCTGGTACCACAGGAATACAACATGATGAGAAATATCATATCAACGTGAAAATTTGAAACATTTCCCTTTGGAAGCATGAGACAGAAGTGGGAGAGCCCCTCCTCACATCCTCAGTTTTTCTTCTAGGCTGAACATCTGGCAAAATCAGCTCGACCTGCAAGTGGTTCAGTGCTGATAAACCCACACATCCTGACTAAAGACTCTACCAAAATGTCAGCACATATTTGATTCTTTGCACACCAGGACATTCAGCCAGGTTACCTGTGTGTTCAAATTTGCCCTCATACAGCATTGTTGGTGTCTCACGCTTGGCACCAGATAAAAATAAAAAATGCTTTTGAGAGGGCAACAGAAATTTCTGCACCTGACAGCTAACTGATTTCTAGAAATTCTCTCAGTAACCTCTGAGGCCACACACTTGTTACTAAAGACCATGGGCTTGAAGTAGAAAACCCCCATGTCATTAGGAGAGCATAGATTTAGTCCTGAAATAATCTTTAAATTATCTGAGAAGAGCATCAGCATGCACAGATTTCACAAGCATGAGATTTTCCATATACCTGGTGGGATAAACACCACCCAGACCATCCTTCAGACATGCAGCCAAGTGGCGAGCTACGAGTACAGCGATTTTGCGTAGTTTTTTTTTTTTAGCTAACTCACAGACCCTGAGAGAGAATCTGTTATTCACAGGAGCTTGAGAAACTCCCTAAGATTTTGTTGGTTCATCGCCCACCCACAGTCAGTTGCCTCTTTGGTTGGACAAAACCAATTCCCAGCCCTGCAGTGACGGGGCTGCGTTAAGGCAGGGGAATGATTCGTCAACATATTGCGTTGTCAGAACTTACCGGTAAGTGTCCAAGCAGAGACGAAACACTATCAGATACATAAATAATAATCCCATCAGTGGTAAGAGCAATGAGAAAGCCATCTAGTGCCTAATGACAAAAGGCAGGCAAAAAGAAAAAAATAAAAAGAATTATGCAAGGGAACAACTTAAAACATAATAGGCTAATTTGTTCTTTGGTGATGCTTCTAACAGCCTAAAACTAACATAAATCAATTATGGAAATGATAGTTTAATGTGGAAAAATAAAAATTACACATGCTGTCTAACTCGACATTCTTCTTATATTCTTATTTGCTCATTAATACTAAATTGACTTGTATTTTTCACCCAGTGAGTATTTATTTAACATGAAGCAAGACGGTGGTGGTTAGAATTTCTACACCCACACAATCCTAGTGACTTCAGTCACTTCATTATGTGTTCTGACTTACACAATAGTTAACCAATTCGGTGCGTAAAGAGATGTTAGATATCATCACGGCAAGCCCAGCATTGTGGATGGATGGATGGATGGATGGATGGACAGATTGACAGATGGATAAGCAGAGACAGAGAAATTATACAATGCTGTATTTTTTGCAATTTATGGACAATATGGACAAGATCTAAAGCCTTATTTATTTTGCTTAAAGCACTCATTTGTTAGGCTAGACACAACAATTTTAAAGTTCATTTTGTTCCCCCTTTCTTATTCACAATGGTTTTTGTCCTGGAGTCGAAGTTCTCCATCCCTTTAAAGTCACTGCATGTGCTTTCCTCTTTGGGTGTTCTTCCTATTCTTCACAACATCTTCTTGTACCATTGACCCAGTGTCTGTCCCTGTTCTTCTCTAATACTTACCAAGACCTGGGAGGTTTAATCTCTGGCCAGCACTGTGCACAAAGCCAACTCTTCTAAAGACACCATTATGCTGCTCTGCAGCTTAGCTACAGGGAGCCAAAGATGCAGCATTCACCATCTTCCTCACCTCACTGTCATACTCTGCCTTTGCTGAAAATAAGCCCTCTCAGGAAAAAAATACTGATTTTAAAGTAAACTGGTCAACGGTCTAACACAGTCCAGCAAGCCAACAGTTACTAAAGGGCTCTCTCTTCCCCACCACCTCTAAGGGGGGAATTTGTTTTGATTCAGCTGGAACAAACTAGCTTGTTTGGTGAGAGAAATTCCCAGAAAGAATGAACAGACTTTTCCAGGGAGGTGAGTCATGACATCCTGATGAAAAGGAATAACTAAGACACTGCAGCACCTCCCAGCTCAGCCCAGCATACACCCTTATTTTGGTGGGGCAAAGAGCAACAGCTGCCCACGCAGGGTAGGAGATGTCCTCGTCAGAGAAGCATGCAGCACAAACCCAAAAGCAGCATCCTTAAGAAAGTAAAAATGTAGGCTTCTAGATCAGCTAGGCATTTTAGAGGTGAGAGTATCAGAGCTGTTCTCCTGAATGCACTTAAAGGCAATCCAAGGAAAAGATAGAGCATTCACGTCACAAGTACGGCACCGCACAGCTAGCAGCAGCAAAGGCAGCAAAGTAAATGCTGCCTGGCTAATGGGATGTGGGAGGAAGAGAGCTGCTCTGCTTTTTTCAGGTCCTTTCAAGTTTTCGCTAAAACTCCTAGCTCTAGCAGCTCTTCTGAGAAAGGCAATTCTCTTTATCCTCTCTCACCAGGCCAAATCTGGGCCAAATTGGTCTCCATTCCTAAATGAAAAGCTGTTTATCTTTAAGGGGAAGCAATCATATTTTTTAATTCTGTGTCTGCAAAGCATTTAGCACAACACTGGTCTCTCTCAGGTTTGTATTATATGTGCCAGCAGAGTAGAAATCATTAACATTAACATTGGGACTTACAGGTGAAAAGGAACTATATATCTCTGAACTACTCCACTGAACTGATTACTTCTCACTAATCTACGCAGCTTTAATTTCTTCTTACCTCTAACATCAACTGGGTGAACTCCTCGTTGCTAAGAAATGAAGGCTTCCAGTCTTGTCTAATCTCACAGGCTTCTGTCTGTGCTGTGATTTCTTAAAGAGAAAACATCAAAAAAGCAACATGACTCATGCTAGTTGGATTTTTTTTTCATTTTCAAGTAACACTAGATTTCTTTTAAGAGGCTTTCAGAGGAATCATCCTCAGATCATTCTCCACACAAAGCCTTCTTGTATGCAACAGTCGTTTTCCACACCATCACGACACAACTGCATTAGAAATCAAGGAAAGGAAAAGGAGACATTTTGCGTGGTCTGAAGAAATCCTTCAAAAAAATAAGGTCAATGGGGTAATTTCAGAGTAGCTGAGCATCACCATGAGCAGAGCGTGTCTGTGAGTCTGGAGCCATTTCAGGAAGGCTCACGGGAAAGCCCAGGCAGCAGGACAGTCTGCAGACAGCCGTGTCCTACCCCAGGAGACCTGGGGACGGGGCAGAGACCCCCCCTTTCCCCTTTCCTCAGCTTTTCCTCCCTCGTGCTCTGTTTGAGAGCGTACAAAACCCGACAGGGGATGCGGAGGCTAGCGAGGGAAATGGAGCGATGTCACTACATTAAAAAGCCACACAGCACTGCATCTTTTCAAGTATATGTTTAACTGATCAGCACTGTATTCAAACCTAGCCCGTTTCCTAGGGCCAACTGCTACGCCTTACTCTGCCCCTCGCTTAGGATCACGTCCTCTCTGGAGGTCTTAGATGCTTGGAAAAAAACAGTTTTCATCTTCTGAGTGGGGAAACTGGCTGCTGGGCAGATGCAGAGCCAGGGCCTTCAACGGGAGCACGCCAGCACCCTCGAGTACCTTTCTGTTTCTGTAAGAAGTCGATGGTCCTCTGCAGTATTGTGGACTTGTCCATCTTGAGAGGGTGGCCGTGGCCCTGCAGCATTGTGCAAAGCTCTTTAATGAGGACATTGAACTGGTCTCTCCTCTTCTTTTCAGATTTGTTCCGTGATGCCCTGGGTGACAGCAACATAAATGCCGCTAAGTAAAATGAAGGACCTACAGCTCGACTTGGGGACAGGTAAACGGCCCTGCCCCAGCAAAACACTTTCAATGCAACAATCTAAACTCTGCTGGGACTGCTCATTTGTTTAAAATTAGGCTTGGGTGTAAGTAAGTGCCTTGCTGGTGCTTAGAGCCTTGCAGCAGGACTGAAGTCACTATCAGCAAGGAACACCTGGAGGTAAGAAATATGATTTACATTCATTTGAGCAAGACTGTATCCTTACATGCATTTCAGGGGCAGTTCCCATTGTTTTAAAAGTGGTGATAATGAGGTGAAGGCATTATGGGCAAAATTTCTCCCGTAAGAGAAGTCCTGGCATCTACATGCTTATGTTTTGTCCACCTCATTTTTATGAACTTTTGTTTTGCAGTTAGTACACACACATAAAGGTCCAAATGCAAAGAATTCTTAATTCCCTGACTTGCACTTCCAAAAGTAGCTTACAGACAGACAATACTGTGCAGAGATATCTCAACTGCAGAATGAAGTCAAACACACGCTCTTGTATCTGGTTTTGAAAATCTGCTGCCATGATATATGAAACTGGGAATGTTAAGAGTCTGGCTGAGGAAACCACAGACAAGCTTCCAGCTTGCATTAATACAATTTAAGAATGTTTTATTAGGGTTTTCCCCTCCATTAAAAACAATAAAGGAGAAAGCAAATCCATTCAGTTTCTTCCAAAATGTTCTTTCCAATGCTCATATCTGAGATGATAACCCTATCTTCATACAACCTCTTCCAGTAGTAATTAATTTTCTTTACAAGTGTATTCGTGATGATACATGCTTCCTGTGATCTAGACCGAGTGTGGTATGCAGAAAGCATTTCCATTCAGATTCAGGCTGGCATTTGGAGGTTCTCAGAGCCAGCATTTATGTTCACTGCCATTTCTGTTTTGGCACTCGTGTACGATGACTAATTAGAACTGAGCCAAATGCTTCTCTGAAGTGAGACTAACACAAACCTGTGCTAAAACAGGACTGCTTTCTAAGTTTCATGGGCAAATCTACCCCAGGTGAGCAGCACTGCATGATGCCAATAAAACCACAGGTCAGGAGTCCTGCATCAAGATAATAAATAGCCATGGGATAACACAAGATTCTGAGGGCAGGACAACGTAATTTAAGGACGACTCAGCTGATTAACCCATTGTCCAGGTGGTCAAACACACTATGAGAAGCTTGAAAACGGTGACTTAATTATGCTGTTTGTGGTCTGCTATACACAGCCTGTAAACTGCATGGGGGTTTTGCCTCTGACATCAGTGGTCCCAAGTACTTTTTCAAGCATCGAACAACACAGCATTTACAGTTCTCCCCCGAGAGAGCTTCCACTCTCAGTGCTCTGTGCATCCCTTCATACCTCTTTGCCCTGTCCTTCTCATCTTCATCCATCAGTTCGTTTACACAACACAGGGCTCTGGAAGGAAAAGACAGAAAGACATATTCCTGAGACACATTCCCTGATTTTGCTGAGGATGACGGAATGTGGAGCTTACTGGTTTGTACTTCACGACCTCCTGGATGTTTCAATCTTCCCTTTCCCAAACCCCACTCTCGTTATATAGCTTCTTGCTTGTTCTGTCAGCTACCGAGGCTTGAGAAGTGAAGATGTTGCTATACACCCAAACACACAGGTACAATAAGGGTGACTTCAGAGGGAAAGCTAAGAGCCAGCAGCCCCTCAGCCAGCCTTCGCGCTCCCCTCTGCCACAGGATGGGGACCCTGCCGAAGCACTGAACTCTGCACAGGAATCAGCATCTCCTCTGCAAATCTGCACGCGAGTCAGCATCTCCCCTGCAAACGCGAGAGCCGATTTGACTCTGATGCCTGTACCAGGCAGCACTGCGCCTGGTCCTGTTTTGGGAAATCAAACAGGCCGCTGGTTGATTTCAAGCATTGCAATGCTTGAAAAGCATCTGAGATTTCTTTCCCAGTGGAAGGGCATAGGAGCAAGAAGGAAACTGTGCTAATCCCCCAAAGGATTAGTATTAGGCAACAGCAGGGTACTATCAGGACATCTAAGAGATGACATGATAGACAGGTTCATCCAAAGCATTCCGCAGCCAGTGACTGCCGCTTGTGGGCTTCCACCACAGCATCTGAGCTGCGTCCTACCACTGGGATTCACACTCAAGACTTTGAGTTAAAACTTCCTCACCTAGCACTAAGCAGTGAAAAGAAGGGAACGTGACCTGGGTTCCCTGGGTGCTATATGTTCCTGCACCAGAACAGTCATGGTGGGCTCCTGTCTTTACTTTATCTTAACTGTTCCTGCAGCGCAGGTAAGGACAACCGTTGGCAACAACTCTCAGTAACGACACGGCAGCCTCAAGCCCCGTGAAATGATGGAAAATTCACACGAGGGTAACTTCTTCACTGGTGATTTGCTTTCTGTGACTCAGATGGGCTAAGCCCGAGGGACAGGGAGCCAGGCAGCCAGCCAGCTGCCATCGCTCCACGCCACGTCACCCGGGTCAGCTCTGCTGGGGTGTACCCCTCTCGGACACCTCCAAAGAGGAGATTGTACCCGTCCCTGGCATCAGCAGCAATCTGCCTCCATCTCTAGCAAGTACTTTCATTGGCAAAACCTTCCCACCCTGCCCAGCACCCAAGGGGCATTTTTCAATGGGTACCTCCAAATGTTTTCCCCTGCTTTGAGACTACTCCAAGCTCAAACAACTTGGTGGCTATAAAAGTAACATGAAATAAAACCACCCACAACTGATAGGAAGTCAAAGATGCTGCTCACAGTAAAAGCTACAAAAATTTACCCTTCCTTTCCTGTTCCAGAGCAATGATCCCTCTCCCTGCAGTTGACCTGGGCAGAAGAAACTGTCTGATTTCTTTTGTCCCAAAACATGAATGCACTCCATGGGGAGGGAGTGGCTCTCACTACCCGAGTCACTGAAAGCTACAAGCCAAATTAGAAATTACCTGTTTTATTCCTCAGATTCATCAGTCCAGACTGACGGAGCGGGATTAGCACTTCTTATCACCATGTAAATACAGACAAAGAAAAATTAATCCTGGAAGGAAAAGCAAATCCAGTTAAAACATAGTTGTAGGCAAAACTTAGGCTAGAGAGCAGCAATCACTGCAAGCTGAAAAAGTTTACCACTGTAAATTAGAAACATGCTCAAATATAACTGGTGAAAGCTCAGCAAAGCCTTCAGGAACAGGAGTGGACCTGGGCACCACCTGCTGCCTCAGGAGAAGCCTGGGAAGGCCAACTTGTCTTCTCATGTCCAAAAAGCCATGTGGCCCAGCAGCATGGAGGAATGGCCCTTCTAGCTTGGGGCCACTAAGGATCGATTGGAGCCCTTCCAAAGTATGACAGTCTACCCGGCATGCGTGCTATGAGAACCAGCAAGTATGATCCATACTTCATCTATCCAATCTTGCAACCAAAAACCCCCTTCGAGATGAACACGATCAGCTAAAGTCAGTGCAAGCCACAACCACCCACCTGTGGATGGATTTCAAGCCTCCCATTAAGAATTGCTACTGATGGGACACACACTCCTTTTTGTTTGCCATTTAAATGGTTACTAATGAACAGCCTGAACTCCTGACTGTACCAACACCACAGTGCTCATCTCTCCGAAACCATCACTGTTGAAACTTGTCTGGCTTCAGATGAACCTCATTCTCAGGAAGGACGTGGATGCCGCCAGACTGTCCATGACTGACAGTAATATCTTCAACAACAGCCAAGTGTTGGGCCTCCAAATTTAACAAGCTTTTAATGCCCTTGAAGTGACCTTCCTACTTCGAGCCCAGGTTCATGGCTGTTTCTCCTGTTACCATTAGTTCCAACATCAGCTCAAGACACTGCAAAAAACTTGCTGCCACTACCAGGGATTACATTTCTGTGACCATGGTGAGTGAGCAAACATAGCCCCACATTTTTGGTCATCTAAAGGACTAGCATGAGCTTGTTTGTTTCTCCAACTAGTGAAAACACCTCAAAGGGAAGGAAACACAAGAAGGTGGCTGAAGAACCACGGCAAGGGACTCACGTCAGGCATGCACACTGGAAAGGGCAGCGGGGACGGGGTAGGGGCTGACGTTGTGGGGCCGCTGCTAAATACCACGAGCAACACAGATCCCAACCGGTGATACAGTGAGAGTGCTTTGTGGGGGAGGTTCACGTGAGTAACGTGAGACAATGGGCCAAATTCCTGCTTTTTGCAGCTAAATGAAATTATGTCAGTCCATTTGCTCAAAAAATAAAGCTCAGATAAAGCGTGATACAGTCATTCTGAACAGTAATATGGAAGTTACTTGCAAGAGGCTTGAACCTCCTGACACAACAGAAGTACGAGATTAACTTATAAAATACCTAATGTGTTTCAGTGGTAAGTGAATCAGTAAAAAATGCCATTGGGATGAAGTGATCGTTTTCAGTTTGAAACATGAACTTCCAGGGAAAATCTCACACAACTGAAAACAGCACCTGCGTAGCAAGTTTAAACACGGTGGATCTCCTATGCTTCTGTTCTCACAGTCATCATACGCTGGTCAAGTTACAAGCTTTTATTCTAGTTCAAAAGGAATGTGTGATTTTATTTGTTACCCTATTGAGCTACCATGGAACCGAGGTGCTTACCTTAGTCACTGCTGCTCATTGGTCAGTGCTGTTTTATCAAAATCACACAGTTGTTTCTCGTCTAGAGAATGATCCATACAGAAGTTGTGCTAACTTGTAATAATTTTGGAGATACGTAGGTAGGTATAAAGAAAATTCTTTTTAAAGCAATGGGTTAAATTATAAAAAAATGCTTGTGAATACACAAACAGATCTATCACAATTTTTCAGGAAATGTTTTTTCTATATGGGCTTAAGTATGCAAAAATTCAGCCAAACAAAAGGATTCTTCCCGAGCTTTGAATGCAAAGTTTTATGCAGAATCCTTCACACTGCCTTGCCCATAGGTTGTCTAACAACTGAAAAGACCCAGGAAGCCTGACGGGTTTTCTGCCTTGTACGTGTGGTTGCCCTCCCAGGCAGCTTGAATAGCAGTAAGTTGAGGGAAGCGGCTTGGTCACTGAGAGAGACAACAGTCCAGTTAATGCTCACCGAGTCTAAATTGGGAAACGAAGCCCGGATTCTCCGGTCTCCAGCAGCAGCTATCGCATCCCGCTGCAGTACGGCTGATGTGAGCTGCAAGGGGCAGGGGAATGAGGTTTCCCAGGTCTGTCCCAACGGGACACCCCTAATGAACACGAGAAATGTCCTCAGTCAACACCAGACTTCAAGGCTCTAACAGAATAAACAGCCATAAAAGAATTCACAGGCCCAAACACACAGAGAAGCTTTTTGCATGATGCAGCAGGACGGTGAGCTGCAAAAAGTCTTAGTAGAAGACACCTAAGGACAAAATATTCTTAACCGGATTAAGCACTTCAGGACTACATTTAGCTAAGTGCTTTTTGTCTTGTTATGAGCCAGAGCTAAATATAGTAACCAGAATACTTAAGAATAGTTTCATAAGGCTTGTGTACACTCCTCAGCAAGATAAGGCACTTAGCACTACTGACAGCAGTATGTCTGCATGTTAAGAGTATTTTAAATAGCTCCAGATGGAATCTCTTTGACCTTATCTGTATTAACCAGAGGGATCAAAATTTATTTATTGCCTCCTGAAAATCCTCTCCTGCAACACTTGAAGAGAAGGATTCCTGAACTCTATGGGCAGGTAAAGAGAGAGGACGCTTGTCAGTGCTGCTAGCATTGTTTTTCACCCCACCTACAACAGGTGAGGATCAGCTTTCTCACAAAGAAATGCACATCTATCATTGCTTAATGCCCTCTGTAAAGGAAAAAAATTTTCTTCCCTTGTACAGGGAACCTCCAAAAACATTCATAGCATTTTAAGGGCAAGTAATATTTTAGACTTTTCAAATATCACAGTATTTGAAGTTGTTTCCAGGGTTACAGAAAGGGTAATGTCGTATGACAGCCTTAACAATACAAATGGACTTCTCGGACACACAGCTAATAGTTAAAGCACTATCCCATGCTATCTGCAATATTCTGGCACGTTTTTTACTGAAGAGAGAATGAGAGAGGGAATTTTTAAAAAATTCTTTGTTTTGCAGAACTGTCTGACAACTTTCGCCTAAAGACAATGTTTATTTATCAGCTTGCTGCAAATCATCAAAATATTAACGTGACCTTAGGAAAACTCTTAATGGAACATCACATTAGTAAGAATTATCTCCTGAAACCAACAGTTCCTATGAATGCTTCATTATAGCTTTAATTTTAATTATATGGTTATGTCACTGACGGCAAGGCAAAGATCACTCCACAAGTGTGATGCTGCACATTTCTTTGTGATCAGCAACAACTACAGCTTTCTTCGGTCACCTAAAAAGGGTCCCTGAACCCAGCTAATTTGATTGCTTTTCCCAACTATATCGACTGGTCTAATTAAAAATATTCTCTATGCATAAAAACTTTGTTGTGCTCGTATTTGAATTTCCATAAAATTTTGCATTTCAGTAATGTACGGTGGCAGTTAGGGAGTCTTCAAACCTATACTGCAGGAAATATTTTAATTACGGAAATGTGCTGTGCTAATAATTTCCACAGATTTTGCATGCAACGAATTCAGCAGAGAGCCCTCAATTATGAGATGCGGCACTTTGTGGCACAATGCAGTCATAAATAAGAGAGTTAATGCATTCTCCAGCAATACGATTTATATGTCAATATGCCAATGTTTCATTCTTCTTGAGGCAACAGGAGGGCATGACTGCGGTTGACAGCTAAACAGCTGATTTAATTTTTAAAAGGCAGAATTTAACCTTTTCAGCAAAGTGCTACTGATTCAATTACAAGATGCTAATGCAAATGACATTTGAAAAACCAAACAGTGCCAGTGAATCTTCACGGCCGTTTAGCAGAAGCGACCACCCCCTCCGTTCACGCGCCGCGGCACCGCAGCCGCGCCGCCCGCCGCGCAGCTACCCGCGCATTCGCCCGCCACCCAGGGCACGGAGGAAAACCACGGCAGCGGCTCTCACAGCCCTCCGCTGCAAAGGGCTTTGTCCTATACTGAGCAGACTCGATGACAAACTTTGGGACAAATGTTTCTGGACAGGTTTTGTCCCAGCGCTACAGCAAGGGGGCAACAGCAGCAGGAGCTGCTCCGTACGGCCATGGCATTACCCGCTGCCGGAGTACCCCATACGAGCTGCCGCGTCACAGCTCGGCGTGAAAGCATGACGTGGAAATGCAAAGACTAAAACAGATGTTTTAGAGGCAAAGGAGTTGCATCTCTGCATTATTTGACCTGCTTGCTTAATTTTTTTCTGCATGCATTTTACCCTCTCCTTTCCTTGCCATGCCTTGCCTTCTGTTCTTCATTCTTTCCTGCTCTTCTTTCACTTATTACTTAACATCCATTGGTTTGCAAGTCAGAGAACTGAACGTAGACCTTGTTGTTTCCTATGACATCTGCCTTCATCTTTCTATTGCTTTTTCTTCTCCCTGTTCTCCACTTTCCTCTTCTCAAAAGAGAAAAAAAATGTTATAATGATCCCCGTATTGACAATTCAATCAGTCATTTAACTGTGGGAACTCTTGGTTTGCCCAAGCCCGAGGCATGCATGACTGCCGAATTCTGTGTAGGGACACGCTGCCTTAGGGATCATGCCGGTGGGGATCAGATGGGTGTCTTCAACACATTTGGCTCCCATGCCACCTTGGTCCACATCCTGGGTCCTGTCCTGCCCAATAGCTCCTAATTCCAGTTTCAGACCCTTTGCCTCTTCGGAGGACCCGGAATCCCCTTCAGTCCAGTGGTGGAGCTGTGCAGCTCCATCCCTTACAGAAACACCACCCTACATCTCTACCGTGGCTGAGGACGGTGGAGGGAAACGGTCCGGCACAGCACTCTCACCTGTGGCACCCAACACACCTCGTCACGATTTGGGGGTGTCAAGGCAGGGTGACATGCTGTGACCGTACCTACACTTTCACACAGCGTCTTTGTTTACTGGAACACGGGTAACGGTGGTGAATCGGTGCGAGAACCAAATATTCTGCGCCCGCTTTTGTTAATCTATCAGAAGCGGACTTTTTGTGCCACTATTGTAACTATTGCATCTCGATGTGCTCACTTATCTACAGCATACTCTCCCCTGGTTTATTGAGCTCTAAATTTAGCTTGTTACCTGTGACAGATTTATGACTACATTCATTATAGCAGTAACAGCTTCAGACAGAAACTAAGAGGTGCCCAAAGAAAATGGATTATACAAAACAATTACACCATAAAAAAGGCTATATCAGAACACTGTGGTTCAGCACAGAAATGAAATGAAAGATACAGGGAGGAACAATGGTGGTGTGTTGGGGTTTGTTTTTGTTCTTTTTTTTTTTTTTAACCAGGATACACTGTTTTCTGACAAAAGAAAGGGGGAAAAGGTTTAAAAACTAACAGGCACTTGAAAAGAAAAGATGATTACTGGAACATTTTGTTCTCTAGGATTTTTGTCAGATACTGGAGAAAACAGCTAGCCAAGTTTGTTCTGTTCCAGCAAATTACTGAACCTTGCAGGGTTCAGTAACATTGTACAACATCTTCAATAACATCTACAACATTGTAGAATATTATTTAAAATGTCTCCAGGGTTTCTGTAACAAGAAGGGCATGCATTTAATTAATTCTATCAATTTGTCTAATAGTCCCTTAAAATTCTCAAAACCTGGCAAAAGGCAGAACTGCTGATTCACAACCCTAGGTAGTACAAAACTATACTTCTACTGGCACAAGCAGGGTACAATAAAAATGCATATGCAAATAATACTTCTTCTGCAGTCTTGGATTAATACCTGTGTTCATTTGTAGCTGTTTAGTTACTACAGGAAAGGTAAACGTGTGTTGTAGTATGAAATGATGATATCTAACCTATAAACAATTCTTTAACACACCTGACTCAGACAGACATAGAGCCAAATAATCCTCAAGTAGTAACATACTTTTCCCTCATGTAGGATAGGAGCAAAGGCAGCTGTCCACAGTTAGTCCTTCAGCAGAAATTGAGATGTGTGTTTTCCTGGGACAATTTCCAGGAAAGGCACATAGAGCTAAAGAGAAGGCAGCAATATTGCAATCTAACAGTCGGAAGACTTTTGAACAGAATGTTCTCCAAAATTTCCAGCAAATACGAATGCTTTTAAAGCTCTGCCTCTGCTTATGTCTGATCCTGATGATGCAAATGCACGTGTGTGTGGGTGAGTGCATAGACACATATACATAAACACACATTTTACTTCAGAGCAACTTGCAAAAAAATACCGAGAGCAATTTCTAGCAAGGAAAGCAGTGGTGACATTCAGGATGACTCCTGCACCACTCACCTCCTGAGGTTGGAAGTTAAGGAACCATTCCTGCCGGGTGGACGCGAAGGGAAGGTGAGCAGAGCTCCCTCTCTCATGCCTCTGGCCACTTTCTATCATATTTACCTCTTTGGCAAATCACAAAGGATGGGGTATGTGTGTGGGAAGGTTAACCCAATAAATTTCAGCAATGAAAAGATTGGCCAGACAAGCTAAAAGTGGCCTGAAGCTATTGATTCTGCAGCTTAAACAATATGGACAACATCTGATCATAAACCCACCGCTGAAATTCTGGGTAATTTCAGGGTTTCGTTCAGAATAGTTTCAACACTACCAGCTAGGAACATTTTTAAAAGAAACCAACACTCTCTGCTAACTCGACAGCGTTAGCTTCTGCACCTACCGCAGAACTGCCTGTGAAGTGGGCGCTGGGCACCCTGACGCCTTGTGCTCCGTTTTCAGGGATCACCGGCTGGAGCTTCTCCCTGGGAGGTGCTGTGCCTTACTCCCACCAAGAGGACATAGCTTGCATCAACTGGATTTATGGCATTAAGTGAGGTCATTGGGTCCTTTTTCAGTTTTGGATTTTGTTTTGGCAAGTATGTAGATACTAGGACAAACATGTCAAAGCTGTCTTTTTGGATGCGTTACTCTGAAATCCCTCTTGCGATTCCTCTTCTCTTTACTATGGGTGAAACTCATCCCCAGCAGACAGCTACACAAAGTCTATGTCTCATTAAACTACCTACTTTTATGCCTTATGCTCTCCCTGTGCACATTAGATGACAAAGAAAATGAGCTATCTAATTAAACTCAATACCTTCACCTTGACTTTTCTCAGCAAGAGAACACCCCCAGCAACTACCAGTTCATTGAAAGAGGCAACGGTAGCATTCATGTCCTTAGCTGTTCTCTTTTTCTCCTCAAACAATACATTTTTTGCTTTGTTTCTTCTTTGCCTTTCTCAGTCTTGTATATAAAATGCATTTCAGGTGCTAGAGGACGGTACAGATGAGGAGATGCTTGAGGACGGTACAGATGAGGAGATGAGCACTTGTGCTTTGTGTTTGCTTGTGCTGGAGGTTGAACTCATAACACAAAACCAAACGTGAGGCCCGAGGGCTGCTTGCCTTGCACAGTAAAAGCAGGGGCCTTCAACTGGGTCAGGAGTGGGTCCCAGGTGGTTCCAGGATCACACTTCCCAAGCGCTCTGCTCCGGTGAGAAAAACTCTGTGTACGACTTGGCTTCAAAGTCCATGGGCTCACAGGTTGCCGAACCAGCAGATCCTACGTCCCTGGATCCCCCCTCCAAGAAAGGGCAACTCGGCTGCTCCTCTGCTGCTTTGGGCAACAGGTGGGAAGGGCAGCTGGACGGGCTGGATGCTGGACGGACAGCCTGCAGATAGCTGGCTAGCCTTGCCTCTGTTGTTGCTGTGCTTCCTCAGATCTGCTGGGTCCTCCGCACGGTCTGGGGAGCCCTTTGGCTGGTAAAGTGGGAGGTCTTGGAAGTCAGGTTCTTGTTTGGCATCCTGTGATTTGTGCTGAACAAAGTCTACTTTTCTGTTGCTTTGCAAGCAACTTGCTCCCATCCTTTCCCTCCTCTAATGGTTTTGCATCAGGAAGCCTCGGCGCACTCCATAAACACAGTTACCCATCCTTGTTGTACAAGTGAGGAAACAGGGGCACTCTTTTTGTGAGTGCCCCAGTTTTGGGAAGCTGAATTTGAAACAGTAAATGCAGTTACAGCCTAATTTTCAGTGATGCTGAAACCCAGTATAAGCACCTACAAATAATGCACATTTTGGAAAAGCTCAACCTAAATCATTGACCCCAGGTCACACAGCAGAGTTAAGAAGTGAATCCAGATGTCCTGATGATTAGCTCTGTCTATTGGCATTCAGTCAAGTCTTCCCTCCTAAAATTAGCTTCCTGAAGCATCTAAGACTATAGTCTTAGACCTCCCTTAAATAAGCAGCACTGGTAAGAACCGATTTTCAAATGAAGTAGGGGGGAAAAAACCCCAGTTCGTTATTTTTTCCTCAAGTGATCACTGACTGACCAATGAAAGGGCAGCTCAGAGTCACTTGATCTCAAACTTCTTCCTATAAATAAAAAAAGGAAGATTCTTCTCCCTTTTCAAACAACATGAAGAAAAAATATTCTGCCTCAGTAATCCTAGACCTGAGTAATTCAGTCTGCTCTTTGTTGCAATCTGTTTCCCATGTGTATCACCAGCCTGGAATTTCTGGAACTCAATACATAAGGAAGCTATTCAAAAAGAGGAAATAGTATGAGAAAAGGATTAGAGATAGGTCTGAACCAGACTGAAAGCCTCCCTATACCAGAGGAGAATTCAGCTCCTGATCCAGAGTTCAACTTCTTGACTTCAGCCCAAATCTCAAACCCAAAGACTGCCAGAAGGATGAATTTCCCAGAGCCAGACCACATCTCACCTCTGGTTCAGAGACAGAAGAAATGAGAAAATGGATTGTGGAGACCTGCAGTGGTATCGCAGCAGAAGTGGAACAGCACTAGCTCTGTGAACAGTTAAACTGCCGAATAGAATAGAATAGAATAGAATAGAATATTTCAGTTGGAAGGGACCTACAATCATCATCTAGTCCAACTGCCTGACCACTTCAGGGCTGACCAAAAGTTAAAGTATGTCATTAAGGGCATTGTCCAAATGCCTCTTAAACACTGACAGGCTTGGGGCATCGACCACCTCTCTAAGAAGCCAGTCCCAGTGTTTGACCACCCTCCCAGTAAAGAAATACTTCCTAATGTTCAGGCTATGTAAAAGACCTGTGAGAAAATTATAAAGAGCTTTAGCAGTTAAAATTCAAAGTCTCCCATGCAAGCTTACTTAGAGTTTTATCTACTTATCCATTAAATGAATATCAAAGGATTCATTGCAGCTGAGCTAACTGACCTCATTTTACATCTTTGGCTTCACGCGTCCAAGTTCAAGCATAAGAAACTTCTTTACCCTCTTGGTGTGTTTAATTCTGGAGCATTCCAGGTATAATGTGCACATAAGTCAAAAGGAATTTAAACAAAGCCCTTACATTTCAAAATTTGTCTTATCCTCATTTGGCTCCGAGAATTTCAGCTGCTTTCCTTAAATGATCTGCTCACATCTGCTCTCCAGCTGAGCCGTGTTCATGCCCCACTGACCTTACCGCTGCCATCTCTGTAATCTTGCAGCTGAGAATAACCAGCAACGCACCCAGTCCCTGTAAGCATCAAGAGCCTTTCAAGAAAGAGGAGGTAGAAAAGAATCAGCCTTTCTATAACAAGGTAAAGAAGGATTTCAGAGAAAAACCATTGTTTGACTAAGGTGAGTAATGGGAGCCGCACGCCTGAAGTGCCCCGGTCCAGCTCCCTCGGGCAATGGAAAGCGGAGGTGTCAGCATCTTGCAGGATTATACTCCACAACGGCAGCTGGCAGATATTTTTCTAATAGAGAGCACAGCAGCATCGTTCACACTCATTTGATTCTATTTGCTGCTGTTCCTATTCAAACTCGGCTAATCCGATCAAGTTATTTCTTGGCCTGTGCCTTAAAGCTGAATAAGTAAACACCTTTCATAAGGTCTGAGCCCACTTGTTTCAAGTGTATGATTAAGGGCTAGACTTGAGCATTATTGTGAGAAAACTCATCTCATTACTCAGAATTTCCAAAATCACTCACAGTTGTCTTGAAGTGGCACTTTTCCACCCAGTGTTTTACTTCCTGCATTACAAATATGTAATATGTCTGCAAAGGGTCCCAAACACCAAATATACATTTGTGTTTCGGCTGCCCTAAAAACCAGCTCTTTGAGCTGAGAATAGCTCATAATGGCACCAGTTAGACACTATGATGCAAAATATTTTCTGTGGCTACCAGACCTTCTCCACAGATGTCTCCTCTTGTTTACTGTGAAGAAGACAGATGATAAATATAGTCAGCAAATGCATTTTGGACAAAGTCATGCTCACTGGTAGTATTTGCATTAAGTAACCCTAGAAGACTTATGCACCGGAGACGGTGATCCAAGTATAATTCCATCGCTGTTACACCAAGGATGGATTTGAACTATTGAAGCTTACATATTTTTTTTCAAGAAGAATTGCTGCCACTTATGTTACTGGTATTGTTAATAATATAACTGGCTTGCTTTCCTCCTTAAAACATGCCCCCCCCCCACTTCTCTTTTTCTTCTCTGAGGCACTTTTAACTTCACATCCAATATTCTCTTTTGCACTATCTTGCCCACATCACTTCTCAACTAGCTCCTCAAAAGATGCTTATTTGTTTTGAAAGCTTCAGGAATAAAAGAATATTTAAACAATTAACTGTAATCATATTCATCATTCTGCACGGTACCGCTGATATGCACTAGAAATATAATAAGAAAGCAAAACTTTCCTTCAGAAAGAAGAAAAGAGAAGATAAACACCCACAGATCTCTCTCTCTCTCTCTCATTACTTTGTTATCTTTTTTAGACTGCAAATATGTCAGTCACTAGAACACTTTCATACTAGGTCATTATTGTTACACTTATTGTGTACAAAGACCCAAGGCCTCATTCTGTCGTAGATAAGATATTCACACGCATCCTTTTTTCCCCTTGCAGTTTATTTGCATGGCTGGCTGGATAATCAGCCATAATAACAAAATATGACTCAGCACAACTGAATGTCCACTTTGCTTTAGGGATTCTCTTGGTGGTTGGGGTTTTTTTTAACTATTTAAGACCAGAAAAGATGTGTCCCTCCCAGATAATGTTCATGTAAAAAAAGATTTGCGTAAACACAGATACTTGGGGGAAAGGGAACGGATCAAACAGCAACGTTTCTGCTGTCATGCCCTCAGAGAGGCTCTGGTCTCTTGAGCCGCTCGGGCCAGTGGTGCGGAGCGCACGGTCCCCCATCGCCCGCTGCAGCACGGGCAGGCGGGGATTTCTCACCGACAACGGAGGGGAGACGTGGGACAGAGACGTGTCCCGCAAGGATGGGCATCCCTGAAATTAAGGGCATACAGGTTTTTCTGGACATCTAAATGTTGTCTATGGGTTACAGTTGCGCAAGCATGCAGAACATTTTAAAATATGCTTTATTTCACATCTGCAATGGTCCAGTACTAAGAATCCTCCCAGTATGAGCCAAAATCAAGACTCCAATACAACCAGTAAATTAAATACATGAGTCCATCTCTCTCAAAGAATAACTCCCCTCTACTAAGTAAGTTAATGGCAGCAGTGATGGATACGGCCATCGCTGAGCAATCCTGGCTGTGTAGGTGTGGCTGACAAGGACGGCGGATCAGTACCTACAGATATCTGTGGTCCCTGGTTTTCAGGAGACCAGGCCAGCTGAAAAGGCTGCAGTGTGAGATCTCATCTCACCTGGGAAAGAGCGAAAAGAGCATCGAAAAGCTTGGCCCTTCATTTAGCCAGATCCATTGGCACATGCCTCTTTTTTTAACCATCTGTGTAATTCTTGGGTGGAAATAGTGGGGTTTATTTGTGCTTTCCAGAATTAGGATAAACATGAACTTATTACCTAGGGCTTTCCTGAGTAAAGCACCTTAAACTGTATATCCATATACTAACAACGTCCATACTGTATTTAACACAACAGAATTAGGCTGGCCGAGAAAATACACATCAAAACCAGCTGATGGAAAGAATCGTACTGTAATGTACAAGCTTAAAAAACACATGGGTAAAAGGGGAGCTTGTTTCTGTGATAATCTGACTACGTAATACCACCAAGGCCAGCAAGACCCCTGACAAACATCTACGTGGTAGCATGAAGCCAGCAGCAGAAGTTAAAAATGCCCATGACCTTTAGCTGGCAGTCCCAGTTTCCTCAGAATTTCACACCGTGTTCGAGAGGCAAATATCATCTGTACTCCCAACCTCCTTCTTTCATGCACTGCTTTTGTGCGTCTTCTAAAAATCACAACCAAACTATACAATAGTTTAGCCAAAACTCAAGTAGGGAAAACATTCGATTAGGCAGAGAGAAAAGCTAACTTCTTCCTTTTTTTTCCTCTCACCAGCCCTTCTGCAAAAGGTCAGCAGTAAAATTCCTATCATCTACTTCACTGAAATTAGTGTTACACCCATCCTGATTTACCACTAAAGTTCCTTCCAATTTAATTCAGTTTTGTTTTCAACAAGTGAGAATTGCAAAACAAACAAGACATTAAAGCCGTGTCCTTAATTATTGCTTATGTATAGCCAACACTTCAGAGAGCCAGCACAGTTATCGTGGAGCAATTGCACGAGAGGGGCACAGCGCACCTAGTCCTGGCCCAACTCCCAGCCCAGGACCACGCTCACCACCAAAGCTTGGCATCGGGTGGGCAGGTGCAAAACCGAGGCAGAGGATGGACGTTTTGGTGCTCAGGCTGTCATCTTCCTAACGAAGCCGAAATTAATTGCTGTGCCATGATCACGTCCCAGTGGCAAAACCTGCGGCTTTGTGCTCATCCTGTGGACAAACGCTGCACGTTGTAAATCAGGATGAAGCTGGTCGTGTTTATTAGGGTTAAGCATGTTTGGCTCTCTTCAAAGTGAGCCCCTGGTTATGACCAGTGCTGTCACGAAAAGTAATCTGAAGTACCTAAGCTGCTTTCTTCTGCACTGAAGTTTAAATGAATAAGAAATCAAATACGGTGCCACAAAATGCCCCTCTTCAGCCTCAGAAGCTTGTTTACCATTGCTGTAGTGGCTGAATCGCTGAATGAAATATTTACAACTATTCATGCAATCAAACTCATTTTCCTTAGGAAATAACTGATTAGGTATCTCACATCTGTTCCTGACAATGATTTAAGCCTGTGCTGATCCGTATCTAGACCTGACATGAATGTTAACGCTTTGGAAACACTCATCCTTAATAGGAGGGTGACGACAGGCCACCCGGGTCTGATGGCGATTGACTGCAGTTGGGAAGTTCTGTATCTACAGGTGAAGGATGACACAACCGGCCCACAATTTTCTCTAACCTTATGACCTAGTGCTTAGGAAGCCTGGCAGGAGACAGAAATTAGAGCAGAGCTCGACGAGGAATTATCTTGAGAACTGTCTTGCTACCCCCGTCGAAAGTTTTTAATATCTCACAGATGTTTACTTCCTCTATGCAGAGCAGCAATCCTGCTCCGCTGGACTCCAGCATTGCATGTCATCCTTCCAGCAACGATTCCCCATCAGGGCTCTCTGATTGAAGCTGCTGCTGCAATTGTTGCAAGGCCGGGAGGAAAATCAACTGCTAGTAAAGCTGATTGAGATGATTCCCTAATAAAGCATGACGTTCATGTCAGGAAAGAGACAAAAATAAATTCCATATTTTTGCTCCAAAAATAGCTGGTTTACAGGTAAACAGTCAGTGCCAACGCACTGTTAGAAACAGAGAGAGAAATCCAATGTTTACTTAATCTGATTTAATTCATCCAGCAATCCTCTTTTCCACAGGAAACTTATCACAAGAACTTACAAAAAAGCGGGAAAAATAAGTGTTTACTGCAATGGCTCCAAACTCCATACTCTTCATTTCTGCACAGAGCAAGAGAGAGATCTTTGTCCCTCTCAGGTCAAATGCAAAGCTCTGCAACGTTGTGTCAAGGATGCCAATGGTGAAGGAGATGATCGGTATTACTGCTTCTTCTGGTAAGGTGCATCCTTGAGATAACAGTGCTGCTTAAGTTCTGACAAGAGCAACTAGGTCAGAAGAAAACTCTTGGCAACACCTACAATCACTGCAAATTTTACTTCAAGGTTAAGGAACCAAATAAAAACAACTGAAGAAAATGAACATTTGCCTGCAAAGGACCTTGTAGAGCTGTAAATCAAATATAAATGAAGTCTACAGAAGTGTCTGAACAGTAATCTCTGGAACAGTCAGGAATGCCTCATAAAAGTAGATTTCAAACACAATCCAAAGAAGATTAAACTGACAATTCATCTCTCTTAGGACTTCTATACATCATAAATAGGCATTATGCCTTCTATGTAAAGCAGCTCATTATCTGATTTATTCACCGGTATCTCTTCTTATTCAAACAATTCAAACTGGACTGTATTAGAAAATCCCAGAATAGTTTCCTCGCCACTGCAGCTTTTGAAGTAAGATGATGATTTATATTTATAAAATTTTACCTACCGTGCAATCAAATTCACGTTAATACACTATCTCTAAGGACAATTTTTAAGAAAGATGCTATTCCAGCTGGATCACTTATTAGTATTCATCTGCTTTCCTTCAAAAAAAAAATCAAAACACAGAAGTTCTTCTTCTTTGCGTTAGTCTTTTTTCCATCCCTCAAGTGAAAACAGAGATTCTACTCTAGTCACAACAGCCTACTAACAACAAACTAAGCAGTCTAACGCTCTAGATCTTGATAGCTCTATTAGTTGCCTTTTTAACTATGAACATAGCCAAGATAAGGAATTCAGCTCCAGATTCCAGACATGTGCCCTGGATAAGACGAAGTTCTGATTCAGCCTCATTTCTTTTTTCCAAATGGTTTAGGGCCAACTTTAGTCCATTGCATTTATTCTTCTCCCATTTTAGGCAGTGGATCTTTGCCCTATCCAGACAGTATACCAGGACTGTTGCAGAATCATATACACTCTCCTGCTCTAACAACGTTCTTCTGGGACCCTCTCCTTCCAAACTCTGAATTATTTCCAGAAAGTAGAAAAACGGAGTGGTAGACAATTTTCCCATGTAACAAAATTTTTAGCAAGGGTTCCCAAGTTGCGCAAATTTCCCCAAATAACAGACTTCTGCTCTGGGCTCGGTGAGACACAGATACCAGGAGGTCTTGTAGTTGAAGAGCTAAGTCCCAAGAGATGTGAAGGTGCCCCAGATAAGAAAGTGATTTAGCTTCACAGAAGTCCGTGCTCCAGCAGAATGAACAATGAGAATTGTCTGTCCCAGGACTGGCACCCAAGGACCAATGTATACTCCCTCTGCAATTACACAACTCCACATCACCACTGCCATGTGGGAGGCTAACCCCGGAGCTTATGATGGGAAGAAAATAAAGCAACTCACTTTTTCTATGTTGACACATTGTCTTCACTAATGACAAGGCTGAGTCCTCTGCAATAAGCAAGATTAAATAGAAAATGTAGGTGTTAAGATTAGCATCAAGAGTTTATTAATGCTTCCTGCTCTGACCCTTCCATTAAAAGCCTGCCCCAAAATGAAGCCATTCCAATTATTCCATTTGAGAGAAAAAGCAAACCATTGATATTCATCTTTAATATACACACCAGGAGCGGAGTCAACCAAAGTCCCGCCTTTTTGCCGCACATGACTCACTTGACACACACACTTAATACAACACTTCATAAAACTTGATCGGAAACAGTTTGATCAGAGTGAATATTTTTAGTTTACTGTAAATCGTGCCAGTGTACATTGCACTCAAAGACAGGACAAACAGGTTTATGGCCAAACTTCCTCAGCAAGGGGCGTAACCCTCCCCAGCTATTACAGCCTCTCTAATTGCTGTGTTTGCTGCGGCAAGCCAACAGTGGACCAAACACACAGCATCCTCCTCTATGCATAAAAACCTACTTGCAGTTTGCGCAGCAAAGCCTTAAACGGCCTAACCGCAGGGGCTGACTCCCAAGGACATTTATTTTTCTCTTCGGCTGATACTCCGGGAGAGGTCCTCACCGCACAGAAGCTGATGGAAGTTCAACCTTTGCCTTCATCAGGGCAAAGGGTTCATCTCATCCCCTTCAGATAAAGCCTCTGCATTTGCTTGAGAATCTTTCGATAACGCTGCCACGTCTATGCAAAATAATTAATGGCAACGGGAGCTATTAGCAGCTCATCTATTGTTCATTTGTTTCTCCAAAAAATGGTTTACTTCCTATGTTGCTTACGGTCAAAACTTTACTGTCCTGAAGCAATGTGCCGCACTGTGCTGTGAGTTAAAACAAGATTAAAGTAGGCTGAGGCCAGAAGAGAACAAACCAAGCTTATTAATTTCTTTTAAGCATGTGTGTATGCGTGTGTTTGTGGGCTGAACAGGTGAAGCAAGAGAGGAGATTAGCATTTTTATGGATATGATTCCTGCCATTGCTACATACCCGAAAACCTTGCCTAAGCTTGGGCAGTTTGTAAACAAGAATAAACACACCTATGACTATCTTTGCGTTTATCTGTTAGTCAATCAATTAATCAATCTGCCTATAGCTGGCATTCAACGAAGCACCTCACACTGACTTACCCATCACCTGGGGGCGAGGGGGAACGCTGAGGTTGGCAGAGACCCACCGTACGCGTCTGCCGAGCCGTGACACCGCCGTCGGGAACCGAGGGGCTTGCCCAAATCCCTGCCCAGAGCCAGGGCGCAGGGAGCGGCGCAGGTGGCAACCGCAGGTGGCAACCGCAGGTACAAGGCAGCTAGCCGGGGTACGCCGCGCTCCTATTTCACGCGACAGGTCCTTGAGAAGCAGCCCTGGAGGACCGAGATCCCCGCGAGCCGACGGAGGGTGACGCTCAGGGAAGACCGAGCCCTTCGCTCTCCCTGCCTGCTCGGGACCCCTGGGGTGCTAGGGACCCAGTCGGAGGGTGGCACAGCTGTCCCCAGCCCACCCGCTCCGCAAAGTCAGGTAGCACTCGCCTTCCCGGCCGTTGTCAGCCAGTGTCGCCTCTTCAATCACAGCCAGAACACGCGCATCACCGGCAAACCACCCTACGCTCATCGTCCACCACCATCAACGGGAGGCCGTTTCCAACTGCTCACCCGTGCAACCGTTTCTGCGCGTGTGTGTTATCAGCCCTCCAAAGTTAGGGCTCCACGGTCTTGCTCTGCCTCCCTCCCTCCCTCCTAAGGGAAGATATATTTTACAGTCTTCTCTGTGACAGTGTTTAGCGAGCCTCTTGGTTGCCATAGTGTTATGCACTAAAGAAATGTCGACAAATTAATCAATTGTACAATTGTGTTTGCCTAAGAATACAAGTCACAGTCAGATGATTCAACACATTTCAACAGCTCCGTGGAGTTTGGTTAACACACTTCCTCTTCTACCATCTCAATATTATCCTCGTCTGCACTGTCATTTCTCCATATTTCAATTTCTCTTTACAGGCAGTTTAGCAGGTATGTGATCTCTGCTTCAGGCTACGTCAAGCTGTTTTCCTTCTTGCTTGCCTGCTTGCTTTCTGTCATTTTTTTTTTTCTTTACTTTTCTCTTTCTTGTAATAAGATGCACATTATACATTCAACTTTCCTATAACAGAACGGTATTTTTTAAATTACTAATCCATCGCTGATGGTCAGCAATTGCTTCTGTCTTCTAGAGGTTATCCTGCACAATTTAAAGAATTTTGCTCCGATCAGTACAAAAGCAGAGCTGATTTTAAGTCCAGCTTTGCAACTTATTTTAGGAATATCAGGTAGAAAGGGAACACCAACCCCAGCACTCCAGTCTGGGAAAACAACACTACTAATGGCTACTTCACAACATCTCTTCAGCCTGCCGAGATGCACCAGGAGCCCCAGAACACATCCTCGCATCTTACAACAAAATTATGATAGACATCGGAAGCACAAAAGATTAAACTGTGTTGTGACACAGAAAAGGGCAGGTGAAGATCACTGCCAGTACTGCACGTCCTTGTATCCACACAAAGCCCATTAAACAACGCTAGCAACAGATCCCAGAAAATATACCATGAAGTACTATATGGTTACTGGCAACACAACCTGAAGGAAAAACGCCTCTCTGGCCCAAAATCTGATGAACAGGTTAAACCAGGGAGCGTGCCAGAAAAAACTGCAGGCAACTGTGCCCGTCTAATGCTACGAGGAGTCTCTGCACTGCACATTTGCAAGGTCTAGTGGTGAGAGGAAGGCAAATATGGGGGAAAAAAAGATTAAAATCTGCAGCAACAGGGAAAGTTCATTCTTGCCTTGGCTCCCAAGAAAACAGCAGAAGCCTTGATGCGTGGGGTTAATAGTGCAAACAAAACCAGGTCCATTCTCCTTTCAACCTTACATTAAAAATAGGACTATTCTGGAGACCAAAGGACAAACTCTGCAAACTTAATTTCCTATCTCCAGGAACTCTCTAATTTAATTGTATAATCTCTTTCATAAGATTATCAAGATCTATCTCAAAACTACCCTAATTGAAAAACTATTACACAACTTCAATGCTTAGGTAGCTAGAAGCTTTCTTCTAATTTCCCATCCAAATTTATTCACGACCAACTTAGACAATCTGATCTTGTGCGGATGGTATCTTTTGACTTAGTTTTTCTGCCTTCTTGCTATTTAGTCCCAACTGTGTGTAAAAAGACATATTGCAGCCTGTCCCTTCATTTGTTCAACTCGCCAAAGCTAAACAAATTACAGTCTTTAACCTCACTTCATGCAACAGACGGTCCATTTGTATAACCACATCTCCAGCCCTCCTACTACTGTAATTTAAAGTTTTCTTGACCAGTGTGTCCAGAGCTATGCAAAATCCCAATGGGCTACTCCATGAGCAACGGAAAGCTCTTGTACCGACGCTCTGTGTGATGATTTGTACAATGATAGTATCACACTTCCCTGAATCTCTCATACTATTTTCCTTTGATATCCAAGGATGTCATAGGTCTCCTTCACAGCTGTCATCTCACTGCTTGCTCGCAGGTATCTCCTGACCAGCCAGTGCATCCACATCTCTCCCTTCTGTCACGGACAGCTGACGAGCTCCTGTTTCACACTGGAAATTCTCGTTACCGGTCTCCACGCTTAAAACTTTGCATGACTTTGCACTCAACACTATTAAATGTCATTTTATTTCTATCGCTCCGATCAACAAAGTCATCTAAATTCCTTTCATATGATAATCTGATCCTCCTCCGTATTGACAAACCTCCCAACTCGGTGTCATCCCGCACGGCTCCTGGGCGCACACCCAGACCCTCCCCACAGGTCAGAGCAGCTCCAGTCAACAGGCGCAAGCCTGGTCCCCTGGGAGCAACGGCACTCCTCTCTCTCCATCCTGATGACTTTCTTTCAATACCTCTCCCCATTCAGACAACTTTATGTGCATGCAACTGTTGTGTCTTTTCCTCAGCCAGCTCCTCTTCCACCTTGCAATTCTCGTACTGAACCACCATCTTCATTTTAAGCAACGTCCTGTGGGGCATGGTATCAAATGCTTGGGTTTAGATAAATTACATTCCTGCCTTACCCCACCTAAATAACCTCTTATACAAAAAAGATGTTAGATTAGTCTAGCACAATCCATCTTTGATAAAATCTTGTTGCAATTTAGCCTGCTTCCTCATTATTTCCACGTCTAATTATTCTTTCCGACAAAATACGTCACGAGACACTGTGTACTATTGCATTCAAACCAGCAGGCCTATAGTTCCCTACGTTGCTTTTTTATTTTTTTGACTGTATAGGGACTCCGTGTACAGGACGCAAATGCTTCCCCTCTTACGCAGCTGAAGAGCCATGGGACAGCCTGGCTGCAAGCCATGGAAGCCTTGTGCCACTGCTGTCAGTATTCCAGGACTGGGATTATTGGCACTGCTTCATCTGTCTCACCAAGATATTTAAGTTTTGCTTATTTTCTTGGGTTTTTTTGGTTTTTTTAACTTTGCTATGAATAGCTTTCAGTCTCCTGCAGATTTGTTAGTAATTACACTCTGTTCCAGATTCTACAGAAGGTTCTGCTTTCATGAGAAAGTTGTGTCATTATTTAGAGACATCAGTTCTCCTTTCAGTTTAGGCATGGCTAATTTCGATTCTGTGTAAATTGACTAAGTGCAGGTTTTGGCTGAACCCAAATAAGTTCATTCGAACCAAAATAAGAATGTCCTTATGTGAGGTCACATCAGGTTAATCAAATCACTTTAAAAAACAGACTTAAATTAAATTGGTGTAATCTCCCCATGTAGACAAGGCCAAAGCCAATAATGGAATATGAAGTAGGTCAAAGTCTCTCATTAACTGTACGCACACCTCTGCGGTTTGACTGAATCTGGTGCTTCTGAGGCCGAGCAGATGTGCGGCCAACAAGCCCAGCTGCGTACAAAGTGCTTGTCGAGGCCTCACCACCACCTCGTGTAAAACCGGGGCTCAAGTGAGACCGGAGTAAGAAAAAAGAGGCTTTTATAGGGCTCCTGCACAGGGGTACCATTCGCTCGGCACACAGGCCGCAGGGCAAGAAGCGGCGCTGTGCTACAAAGCCCCGCGTGCGCCAAAAGCGGCGGCGAAGTAAGGAAAAAAAGAGAAACGGCCTCAGCCTGGGCAGCAGAACGGGACAGACACGGCAGAGCTGCAGCCGGGACGACGTGGGGCACATCGAGCAGAGCGTGGCCTTAGGAGAACAGAGATTCGCGTGAAAGAAGGGTGTCATCCAAGCCGTAACAAATAAATACAGGTTTTGTACCTGCCTGACTTCCTTAACAGAGATTTGGAACTGAAGCGATACAGAGGTGTATCATTTTCATAATACCAGCAAAGACCGGTCCATCCTATTTTGGGTTTTATAGGTTTTACTATCTTGGTTAAAGCCATATTACTCCATATTAATCCGTAACTGTTCCAGCACAAGCCTGGATTCAGTTGTTCTGGTATAGGCACATAGCTTATTCCCCCAGTCTTGAAAGAATGAGCTATGTTGGCATCAAAACCTTTCTACCATTACATGTGAATCTTGGGAGATTGCGTAATTTAAGGCAAAACAATGCAACTTCTGTGCGTAGACAAGCCCTAGCTCCAAACTGTAAAGACATCCTACCAATTTTTTGATACTACTAATGAGCAGAAGTTGGATTCGACATCGGTATCTCTGAAATGTAACGCTGCTTCCAACACCATGAGACTTTAATTATGAACTACTCATTTGCTAATTTTCATTTTTAACCCTGAGCTATTTTTGAGTACTTGATGGGTGTCTTAAACCAGGGAAATAATTTAATACAGACATAGTCTGAGTGGCTAAAACCCAGGAACCATCACATACCTGACTGCCAAATTTCATGGAAGTTTGCAGTTTATCAAAAAAATTTCAAACTAATTTTACTTTTTCCTCTAGATCAAGTAACTCTAACCCACAGCTCTCAACGAACAGAATAATTGAGCAGTAAGCAACCGCTCCTAAAGCCATTTGCATTTTTTCTATTACATCTTCCAGAAAAATTCTAAAGAATCAGTAGTAAGCACTAGCCCAAGAGATACAGATGCCTCCCTTCCACGCAAACTTCCACTTTTGGCTTAACCCCTGAGCCTCCTCTCCTCATTAGTGCTCACTGCACTTGTCAGAACTTCGTCAGCCAGAGCCCCGTGTGCTGTCCTTACGGCACATCAGTGCACAGGGTGCTCTGTTCCTCCGCGATGCATCACTGACCCACTGGTTTACTCCGATCAGCGCATTACAGGAAAATTATCTTTTTTTGTTTAAATACAGTTTCTAGAAAACTAAAAATCCAAATGTACTTTTCTGCCTGGGTAACTATGGTGAGGCACTGCAGCCGAGGAAGTTTATAAAAATTACACAAATGCCTAACCAAAACGGCACATGTCGGAGTATGTGTGGTACAAGGGGTTCAGACCGCATACTCCTGAAATTATCTGCTGCTTCACACAGCACTTGTAGGACCTGCGAGGACTGTACAGCCTTCGTATCAAAACCACAAAGAGCTGCCTCTTTAAGGCAAGTTCCCATTTCCAGGACTAGGGATTAGCGAGCAGCGATCCAGCAAAATGAGGACAGGGGAGCACCGCCATTCTGCCTAAAAATGAAGCGACTCCTGACATTTTCCCATCTATACACCAGAACGCCTCATCCTGTTAGCTAAATCAGCACCGCCGCTTTCACCGCACGCGACAAAATAAACTTAGGCTAATAAATAACCCTGCCTTTTTATGCAACGCTATGCTGCACCCTCGCAGGCGGGCAAAGCATGGGACATTTTAACAGCTTTGGGTTCAGGTACGTTATCTCCAGGGCTGCTCCCCTGCTGAAGAAGGCAACTTCGTTCAGGGATCGGGGCTAGTTGGCACTTGGGTGCCGGTTCTGCCCCAAAAAGGGACCGCTGTGCTGGACTTCTCCAAAACCCACCAAGGAAGGAACCTGCTCCACGGACGGCTCAGGAGCCTCCTGCCTTCGGGGACGGTGGCATTTGACAAAGGACAAGCGCTCTCTAAAGTGCCCGTGACACCTCGTTTATGAATCACGCAGGGCTCAGCTTTGGACTGTGCTCCCAGTACAAGCTACCCGGAGCCACCGGTTCGCAATTTCTGCCTTTAAGGAGCGAGGCTCGGAGCTGTCATTCACAAATCCCCAGCTGAAACACGCGAGGGACTTTCAAAGCCTTCCTAATTCCCCGCTTATAATGTAAACAGTCTGTAAAATCAAATGGGAGGAGTAACTTTTCAACCTGGATTTTCGATGGTATCCTTAGGCGCAAGGCTCGCTCCGGAGGCTTCATCCCCCCCCGTGTTTTTCAGCCAAACGCATCCCCGCAGCGACAGAACTTCAAGGCAGAACGCGAAAACTGCCATCAGGCCCGTTTTTAGCCTCCAGCGAACCGGTGTCCCCCCCCCCCCGGGCACCCCGCAGCTCTCCGCTCCCCTGCCCGGTCCCGGGGCTCGGCGGGCACCGGCGGAGCGGCGGGGGGGGGAGCGGGGTGCCCGGCCGCCTGTCACGGATGCTCCGGCATCCCCGCCCGGGAGCTGCGGCACCCGGAGACCCTTCCTCACCTCGACGACGGAGACCCCACCGAGCAACCTGCGCTGCACTCCGGTGCCCGTCCTGCCGATACACCGATTTTTTAAATATTTTTTTTTTTTTTTTGGGGGGGGGGATCAAACGACTTAAGTTGCGGCTGTAAATTTTCCTCTCCGAAACTTAACCGGGACCGTCCCGGAGGTGTTGGACGAGGGCAGGGCGAAGCAGCGGGGGCTCTCCCCGGGACACCCCCCCCCCCCGTCCTTCCCCGTCCCCCCGCACCCCCGCACCCCACCGGGGCCCGCAGGGACGTACGTACCGTCTAGGAGGACGCGCGTCCCGGAGCCGCTCTCAGTGCCATGCCCAGCCCCGGCTCGGTTCCCCCCCGGTACCAGGGGTTACCGCCCGCCCGGGGGTCCCGCTGCCGGGAGGAGACATGGCATGAGGGCGGGCAGGGCGGTAACGGAAGGGGGGTGGGCGTAAGGTTGGGGTGCGGGCTACCGGCGGGCTGCGGCGGGACTTGTGAAACTCGCCTAGCTGCGGCGGCCCGGTTGTGTAACGCGGCGGCGGGCTGAGCCCGTCCTCCCGGCACTGCACAGGCGCGCTGCTCCTCCTCCTCCTCCTCCTCCTCCTCCTCCTCCACCCCCCCTCCCGTCCCCTCCTCCGCCGCCACCGGCAGCGGCGGGCCGGCGGCAACCCCCCGCGCGCGCCGACGGCGGGCCCGCCCGCATGCTTTTTCCCGGCCCCGCCCCCCGAGCGGCGCTGTGAGGCGAGGCGGGAGCCCCGGCACCGCGGCGGGAGGGGGGGGGAATAGGCGGGAGCGGGGCGCGGAGCGGAGCGGAGCCCCGGCCGGGGCAGGGCAGGTCGAGCCGGCGGAAAGTAGGTCACCGCCGTCGCTTCGCGCCGTACCGGCACCGGCTTGGTGGGCTCGACTCGCCCCGGCCGTTCTTCCGCTCTCGCCGCGGTGCCCCGCGGAGGGGAGCGAGGCACGGCCCGGCAGGCAGCAGGCCCCGGCAGGCAGCAGGCCCCGGCGAGGCCGCCCCGGCGGGTCCCCCACAGGCCGGCCGCTTTCCCCGTGAGGCGTTCGGCACCGATTCCGTGCCCGGCACGAGCCGCGCTTTGGCGGGATTAGTCATCCCGTACCATGAGTCACCGGGATAACACTTGCGCCTTCCTTCCTCGTACGACCCCTTTTCTTTTTTTTTTCTTTTTTTTTTTTTTTCTTTCTTCCTCCCCCGTAATTATTCTCCCTCTTCCCGGGGACGGTGGGTTGCTTCTTCCCCCCCTTCCCGCGACAACAACCGTGCCCAGCTCCGGGCGAGGAGCCGGAGCCGGGAGGCAGCGGGTAGAACCGGAGAGCCGGGGCCGCTTCTCCCGTGTTCCACTAGCCAATGCTGACGGCCGGGGATCACCCGATTTGGACTTCTCTTGCTTCTGGAAGGAGTAGGTACCGAAAGCTGTGGCACCGGGGCTGGTCTATAGCCTCCTCCTCTGCCCTCTCAAGGTCCTGCCGGGAGGGGATCACCGCTCGAAGTGCTGCAGCCGGAGACGCGGAGCGTGTTGTGCCCCGGTTGGGGTGACCTGGGGGAACGCGGGGCTGGGGGCACCGCTTGGGTCCCTGACCCGGGGTGCTGCGAGTAGCTGCACCGTGTAACCCCCTTTCCAAAACTGGAACCAACAAGTTCTGACCCAGGGTGCTGCAAGTAGCCACACCATGTAACCCCCCTTCCAAAACTGGAACTAACAAGTTAGATTTTTCTGGTGGGTATTTTTGGGTGGGGGTCGGTTCTCCCCCCCCTCCCCCCCTTCAACTCCTCTTGGAAAGCTGCTCCCCAGCCTGCGCAATGCTGGGAGATCTGCTCCTTCTCGGAGTGCATTCCTGCCCAGTCGCCCTTTCCCACAACTGGCATACCTGACCCCTGGCTTTCTTTGCTCAGCCAAAATTCCTGTTCCTCTCCCAGCCCTCGCTCTGCCAGAGGAAGGGGGCAGGTGGGCAGCCTGCCTGCATGGCCCCGTCCCCCACAAGTGCCAGTGCCCCAAAGCACAGCATGGGGGACAAAAGCAGAACCAAAAAGGGGACAGCGGACAAAAAGGCTTTGCTATGAAGTTTTTAATATAAACCTGATGCCACTGAGAAAGGGAAGTGACATGGTTACAGCAATAAACCTCAGGAACATCAGCTATTATTGAGGAAGACAAGAGAAAGGGCACCTTTGCATGCAGTTAATATTTCTTATTTTCTTTCTTATCGGAGGCAAAGCAAACAGCGTGGTTGTTCTGACTGCCACAAGTGGCAGATCTCATTTTCCCATTTAGTGTGGGGTTTTGAGGCACACAGCCTCGTCACTCAAAACACAGCAACCCTTCCCTCGTTCACATGGGAAAAATCTTTCTTGCCCTCTCTCAGGCAAGGTACAAACAGGTATCAAATGCAACATTTCTCTCCTTTTTTACTTGAGTTAAAGTGTGTCTCTGCAGCCTGCAGTGCAGCCCTGTCACCCGAGTGACAGTCACTAGGAGGATGCCATTGCCCGCGTCTGTGGGCATGCGGGGTACACATTTGGGGAATTAGATCAGGAATAAAGAGAATACCACACTCTGCAACTGAGGCACTTCAGATTAAGCACTCACAGATGGATGCTGTGGGCAGCGCAGGCAGGATGTGGCCCCAGAGGGGCTGAGCTGGGGCTGGGGCAGGTTTCCCCTGGCGGCACCAAGTGCCACAGTCTTTGTCCCGGGTTGTGTCTGCACCTGGGACGCTTCCACGACCACCCCCATCCCACGAGCCTGGCAGGCACAGCAAACAACTTCAATACTCTCTTCTAATAAAGCAACACACTCAGAAATACCGCTTTACACGTTAATTGCAATAACATGATTTTCCAGCCAGAAATCGTGTTTTATTTGAAGTGTTTCAACCAATTCCCCTGCAGCTCCTGGCAGGTACAGACAGCAGACTGAGTGAACGCAGGGGCCACTGCTCCTATAGCAATGCTGAAAGAAGTTTTCATGTCGATGACTTTAATTATCTCATTTAGAGGAACACACTTGCCACTAAGATCCTTCCAAAAGTTGAAAAAGAACAGGGACACAGGCATTTGTGACATGACAAAATTCACCCACTGGTCAGCAAGCTGCGGCATTGGGCAGCTTTGGCTGTACTCTGCAACAGTTGGCATAGCCTCAGATTTGTTTATATTATTAGTTTTTAACAATGCTGTGTTGCAAAGACGTGCCAGCAGCAATAAAACCAAGAGAGAACTGGTTTTGGCTGGAAAATAAGAAGAGCAAAGCATATATCTATCTATCTCTCCATCTCTATCTCTCCATCTCCATCTCTATCTCTATCTCTATCTATATCTATATCTAAACCAGCCTGTCCCTGCTGCACTCACCCAGCCAACTGGAGAATCCTGCAGCCTGGCAGGCACCATTAAGGAATAACATAATTAAACGAAGAAATAGAGGGATAGCTTGAGCTGTATTTTGCAAAATCACACTCCCATGCACAGTCTTTCATCCGGAGCAAAGGGTTGTCCAAACTAGCCTTTAAATTACATACTGCAAAAATTCATAGCCAGGAAATGTTTGCGTTGTGCAGTGCTAAGTCGAGAACAAGCACCGGTACAGGATCAGGCACCTCAGCCTCGTCTCACTCCGGAGTATGCCCAGAAATTCAACATGATGTTCAAGCAGTAACCATGAGGCTTGGGAGAATGCAAACCAAAAGGAAAAAGAATAGTGACAGCAAATTGGAAAAAATACCCTTGCCTTGATCCGAAGAGGCTGGTTCTGTGTAGGTTTTGCTGTGACTCCGGGATGCAGCAGTGAACGGAGAGTTGAAGCGGTGAAGCCCACCCAGCGCCCGCCATGGGACCGTGCGTGCGAGGCCGGCGGGAGCCCAGTTCCCAGCGCTGCCCAAGGCAGGGACACGGCGCTAATTGTGTCAGTGCTATTGCACAACACTGTTGCCTTGACACCGTGTCATGTAAAGATTTTAAACTGCCTCTTTATTAGTCATCCTCTATTCATTTTAATTGTACCTGATAAACAGGGCCATTTCACCTTTGTGTTCTAGTGTACGCACTTATCTTGCATATTTATATCACCCAAGAGACTTTCAGTCTTTTACTGTAGCGTTGGTAGGAATGCAGAGGAATGAGCAGGCACTGCCGTCACAGCCTGCTGGCGTTCTCGTGCATTTGCTTCCTACTTTTTCAGACCTCTGCTCTCCCAGTGTGGGGATCTCCACAGGTCCTTGATCCTGGCACCAAAAATGTTCAGGCAGAGGCTTAGGTTAATGCATGGGAACCAGTAAGAAGGGATAGGCTGAGTGAAACATGCACTTAATTTTTTTTCAGGATCAAGTGCTGTAGGTGTGTGCTTAACACCACAGGACTCACTTTGATCTTCTCCGAGAACAGAATTTTCTGTGGATTAAATTCTCGCCTCTGAATTATGGTATTGGTTATTTAACAAAATCAAAGTTGGGAGATGAATAAATAATTATTGGATTTAATGTAAAGAATATAGTTGAAGTTTCTGGAATATTTTAGTCACATTTACTTGCAACATAAAAACATACTGCCCAAGAGCTTACCTATGTGAAACTGTCCCTGCAACTCCTTATCTATCCTTATGTTTGTGAATTCTAAAGTTTCACTGAAAACTCCTGGAAATAGCAGTGCATTTTCCTTTCTGTGGTACTGTGACCTTCTCCTCATCCCAAACATCCCCTATGCTTGCGGTGGGGAGAAGGAAGTGTGTTTTGGCCAGGCACAACTCTGCCCCTGGTAAGAGAACCCCAGTCAGGCTTTGCTGCAGCTTCTCCAGCACCTCGAAGTACTGCTGGCGTTGCTGCTGCACTGCGGGGACTGTTTGCTTAGAGCTCACGTCTCTGCTTCAAGCAACACCCTACAGTTATTAGAGTCCTTCTCCCTCTGGAGATGCATCTGGTCTCTGGGCTTGTATAGTTTCACCTTCATTTTCCCCTTTTAAAAAGACTCAAACGTAAAATTCAGGTTTGCACCACAATCATGTGAGAAGATGGGTAAAATCCCATTCTCATTTAAGTTCAGAAAAAGGAACGGAAACTCCATTAAAGGCAGAGCAAAAACCACATTTACTCCAGTGTGAACAGGATTTCCCCCTTAGCATAAAACCTTGCATCCCTGTGGGCTGGAAGGAGCTACTTGCTGTCCCACCCAGCATCTTCGAGCGCCACTTTGAATCTTTATGCAACTGCTTGAACGGATTGGGAATATAAATGAGTTAATCAGCATTTAGGGCAAAATTCCACCTAAGCTTTTGAGAACCAATTGGAATATTTTCATTTCCATCATCCAGCACCTTATTTTGTAGAAAATGATTTAAGATGGTTCTTGTAGAGGCAAGATTGATATCCAAAATCTTGTGTATCTAAGGCCCTGTATTTCCTTGTGCTGGAGTAATAGCACAGCCAGATAAATGGATTTCTTTTTGAAAAGCTGAGAGTTGCCCAAGTCAGAGATCTGGCCAGGAAAAAGTGTAAAAGAATACTTCTAATGTGGCTGATCATACTTGCAACAATAATTATTATTTTTGCAAAGGAAAAAGTGTTCTCTCTTAATTGCAGTAAAATATTCTCTGATAAGTATTTTTGTGATCTGTTATTCTGCCTAACTCGAAGTGGGGAAAAAAACTTGCACAAACAAGAACATGGCTACCTTCCTCTGCCTGTATCCTTCCATGAGAGCATACACTGAATCTAAAGCTCTTTGACCACATTTTAGCTTGATCCCATAGGGTAATGTACCTATGAATTAGTTTTCTTTGATGCTGGGTTCATATCTTCTAGAGGCTGTGCTGAAGACAAATTCAGCCTGCTGCATTTAAATATGGGTTAAGTGGGCACAGGCAGTAATCGCCTCTGATTAGTATAATCAGCTACTGAGGGGCCTCATGAACAGAGACATAAAATAGAAACTTAATGATAATTATGTTAAAGGCCCAAATCCCTCTGAATTCAGCAGTCAGAGGACAAATGGGCAGAGGGAGCACTGAGCAATGGCAACAGCTATAGTAGTGTCACCCATGGATGAAGCATCGAGGAAGAACGGGCAAGTCAGTGCAGAATTACTGTCCATCATCTGCAAGTGCTTCCTTCCTAATAAATCATAGTTGTCGCTAATTAGCACATTAAATCCACATTGATAAACAAGGATATTTCCTATTAATACTTCTGCTGATGCTAAGCTGTATTCATACAAGGTGGTAACACTTTAAAGCTTCCCTCTGGTATTTGCCCGTTCTTAGTTACTTGATCCCACGCACAGCGGTTGGGAATTCTGCAGGTCAACTATTCCTTGCACTGCTAAGTTTCCACTTCTCCTCTCTGGCCTTTACGCAGAGCAAATGCAACGTTAACAATGCCATCGGATGGAGTTTTCAGCATCATGGGTGAGAGCAGCAACATCTGGCTCCAAGACAAGAAGCAATGTGCTCCTGGCCAAACATGGCAGAGGGAAAGCTGTCCTTGGCCCCTGATCTTCCTCCTACAACCCAGGGTCTGACCACATCCCCGAGTTGCACATGTGGGTGACAAAGGACCATGTGTTGGGAGGGTCTGGCAGGCTGTGTTGGGACAGGAGCTGCCTCCATCCATACCTTGCCGCCTGTCTCCCAGCAGCTGACGTTCACCTCTTTTACTCTGCCTGGACTGGTCTGCAGCCAAAGGGCTCTCAACTACACACTAATCTCCTTTGGAAACTGGGTAACTGGGATGGAGAGCGGCATTAGGATGGCTGTGACCTGCAGGCACAAAGTACTGCAGTTCCTGCCGCCCCGCTCACCCCCTGCGCAGTCTCCCTCTGCAAAACCACATGCAACGGGGTGCTGAGAGAAGCTATTGCCTGATTTTACTGTGTAAGGAAAGTAAAATCTTCCTTTCCAAGGCAAAGTGACCAGTGTGGTCCTTTCCCAGCTCTGCAGCTTGCACAAGAAGACGTTAAAATCAAGACTACTGAAGACCATGGAAGGACCTAGTAGAAAGCAGAGAGGGTGTTTGCATTTAGAAGACAGCAGGACTGCCAGTCCTTCTACCACACCCCGATTACCAAAGACTGAAAAAACAATACGTATATATCTGCATACATATCTGATATCATGCAAGCTCATTCACCGCAAACAGTTGCATGTACTTAACCACCAAGGAAAGACCAGGCATAGTTTGACAGTCAGATTATAAATGTCAAGTGGTGGCTTCTTAAGCACAAGCTGTGCCGGTGGTTCTTCAGAAAAATTGAGCAGCCTGATTGTCTCAAGGGACCACTGACAACACAACCCAGACGCTAAAAAGGACAGGCGCCCGGAGCACAGGCCCCAGGGCACAGCTCTCCAAACACCTCCCTTAGTGGTCTTTTAGGACACACAGGAAAGAAAACGTGTGTCCTTGATCCCAAAAGTCAACAGGGTTCTTGTGTAACTTCTACTGTTTTCCTTCTGCCTTTTTTAAGAACACAGAAACCTTCTAAATAAATTCATGAATGCATAAAACAAGTGGCCTGATATTCGACAGAGATTTTACCCTGGAAGCAGGATGGACTGAAAGCATCACGTGTTGCTGATGCTGTGCTGCTGTGCTCATAGCTAAACAAAAGCAAGTGAAAACACAAGTCTGCGAGACTTTATCACTGTGTTTTACCACTAAATGATACTAAAATGTGTCAAAAAATACTCAGAACTGCGTGGGATGTTACTGCACCCTCTACTCACAGAAATGCAAGTGGTTTTTCTGGGCACAGGGGAGGTGCTGAACACCATCAATGAATTGACTATGATGTTAGATACCACTATTATGTGACAGATTTTGTCTACAAGCAGTGCTGCAAAAAGCCAGTCCTAGTAAGTGGAAACAAACCCTTGACTGGCCTGGTGAAATCACCTTCTATTATGCAGCTATAAGCAACTGATAGCATTTTTGTGTGTCTATGGAAAATGAATATGGAAGACGGTTGGAATTTCCTCATCTAAACAGGAATATCACGATCAGTTTTGGTCAGGGCTTGTGAATGAGGGGCTGGGACCTGAGAGAGGAGCTGTCTAATGAACGTGCTTGTCATGAAACTCGGGACACGTTTTGCAGAAGCAAGATGCGTGGGAAATGGATTGCATATTTTTTTCTTTGGCTAGCTTGTCTCTTTTCTTGGCCCCAATATGGTGGTGACCATGCGGGCAGTTAAGTACTGCCACCCTTCTCATCCTGACCCCAAGACCCTCCATCGCACCCCTGACTGTCTTAGCAACAGATCCTGCTGGTCCTCTCCACATCAAGAAACCCCCTCTGCCTTCTTACTCCAGGGGAACATCCATCTTCTGTGGTGAGCCAAGCAGCACCTTCCCAGCACATTTTCAGGCAGATGGGCAATCCTGAGGAGGTTTTTGGTTGGGTTTGTGTTTGTTTGTTTGTTTTTCCAGAAAAATCATTCCTAGTTGTTTTGCACTGACCAACTTCTGTCAAGTTGCAGTGTTTCTCACGGACTTCATCCACCTTTGTACCCAATTTTGCATTCAGCAGAGCATACAAACAATATGGTTCTGCAGAGCAGAGTCCAGGGCTTCTCAGAGCACTGCAAACCACTGTTGAGGAAAATGCTGGCTTACAACAAATTTCTTTTCATTAAAGTGAAAGACTGTCCTGCTTTGGAGCACCATTGCTGTTATAGCGACATCTCATTCTCCCCCGTTTTTATCCTCCCCTTGTCCATTTAATACATCTGCCTGCCCTTAGCACTGGTGGTGGTGCTAGTTTGCAGAATAACAAGTCATTTCAACCGAGGAAAAACAAGCGAGAGAGACTCCAAAAATATATTAAAAAAAAAAAAAAAGTGCATTGTTTCCTGTAGAGCTTCAGTCCTTTCACTTGCAAAACTTCGGTTGACCTGCATTGGACAGCACTTGCACGAAGTGCTACAAAAACAGCACTCACTGTGGGTTTGCTGCCCTGTCATCATCTCCTTCAGTTAATTCAGACACCACGCAGTCGTATGTACGCAGCGCAGATAGTGTCACTAGCATAGCAACCGGTGGGTGAATCATAATGAAACTATGAAGAGGAAACATGTCACAAACCAAAGGAAAAGCTTGCTTTTCAGTGGAGTGTTTCATCTACAGAAGAGTGCTCAAGTTAAGGATGCCGATGAGAGAATTAACTTGTCCCCTGGTCACTTAATGCAGCTTTTTAGGCAGTTGTTTTCTGGTTCTGTTGCTATGGAAAATATGAATACTCACCACGACAACTGCAGCAGAGCGTGGCACACAATCCACTTCACACAGAGCGTCTTCTTAAGGAACCGCTCCCATTCATACATCCTACAAAATTCTGTGTCCTTGAGAGCAATTCAGCGTGGGGTTTTCAGGCACAGTGATTAATTCTCCTGCATTTTACAGTGGGATGTTGCCTGGTGTCTAATATTATTTATTACTTGATTCTTACACAGCCCTTTCAGTATTACAGCTGAAAATACTTTGCAAAGGTAATCCTTACAAAAAAAAAAACCTCTGCTTATTTTACAGCTAAGCAATTCAGGCAAAAAATTCCACATAAGGCCGCACGGCACGGCAGTATCAGGACTAGCGTTTGCACCCGTGTCCGTCGGGCCAGTACATTAGGGTAACAGGAGCATGGCTGTCATTGCAACAGGGTGGGATGACCCTATGAACTCTGCAGCCAAAATGTGCGCCATGAGGGCCAAACGGCTGCAGGGGAAAACTTCAGGAAGCTCAGTGCATCCGTACCCCTGATTAAACAGGAGCAACACACCACAGCGCTCTCGCTTGACCCCTGATTTGTGGGGCGACAGCAGGCTCGTGACTGCTGGCTGCTGTAGGCAGGGCTTGGGGATGGAGGGCGCTCCCCGTGCCAGCCAGCACGCTGCAGGAAAAGGGTTACACGCCCCTGTAACATTTTGTTCCAGAAGATGCTTCTGGAAACACCCTTCCCCATTTGCACGGAGGGGTTGATGCACGCTGCTGCTGATCCAAGCTGTGCACGCCGGAATAAAGCACGCGCCGTCCTTGTTTCGCTCACCCTGGCCAACCCGCGGCTCCAACCAGCCTGCGAGCCCCCGCTTTGCTTCGGCGGACGGGTTTCCTTGGGCCGAATCGCAGGCTGCTCCCGAGGGCAAGGACCCGCCGCTCCCCGACGGGCTGCGAGCACAGCGTGAACGAATTCCGCAAAGTTAGATGGCTGGCTTGCGCTTACTTTACGATAGGAACTCATTGAAGCTCTGTCCTGCCTTGGCTATCCGTGGAGCATGGAGGTTTCTGAAGTTATTTGCTTTAAAATGGTTTCGGGGGGGGGGGAACCCCAACAAATTGTGATCAAGAGTTATGAGTAACCTGGAACACAAAGAAAGTGCTCAGAGTAAATATGTGGCTGAGAAAACCATTACCAACCCAAACGATAATCATTCTGGCTATTTACCTATTAACCTTGCCAGACATGTTCCAAAGTGCATAATAAGTGACATGTCTCCTTTATCACAGGGTTTAGCCTAGAGGGAAACTCTCTCTTTTAGTTACCGACGCTAACCATGTTGCTTTTGGCATTGGATCTGTTTCCCTACTTTAAAAAACAGCATTGACAACTTTTTTCCACTGTTTAATTTGTGTAGTCACAGTAATTAAATATGAATCTTCAAATATTTCTTGACATATTGCAGATTTATCATCAGTGAAATAGTCTTCTGCATATTTCCATAATTGCTGCTGTTCAGAACAAAATGGTTATGCACTGAAAGACTGACAATTTTCTTCTTTTGGTTAAGTTCTCATTTGTTTGCCCTCTTGGCAGTGCTGTACAGCCGTTTCATTTCATAATTAAATTATTTTCCATTCGCATATGGAGGCAATAGTTTACTTTCCAATTTTTTTTTTTCTTTTGATTTTACATTGTTTCTGAAGATGTGGAATCCAATACGTACTGCAAGGAGCCAGCATATCCTTTAACGGCGTCTTATGAAACGCTGTTCATGTGCTGCCCCAGCTGAGTAACAGACAAATATAAATCACATAGATACTTCATTTGAATATAGTGCCCTTGATGGCCAAGAAAGAGTTTTGCCTGATTGGTGGCTTTAACCCTTCATGCTTCCGTGGGCGGTAAATTTTGCAAAGAATTAACAGTGACTTCAGGCCTTAGTTCAGATTGAAGGGTTGGTTTTTTTCCATCTCCGTGGTGTGCACTTTTACATTGTGAATGCCCACCATCTCTGTGTGTTTTCTTAGAAAGGACAAAGACTTACATTCCCTGAACAGATCCGTTTTGCCATAAAGAGGAAAGATGAAAGGAGAAGTAATTTTGGGGACACTTAAACCCTGGCAGGAGCAGCCTATGTGATTTCCATATTTCGGAAAGTGCTGGGGCGAAGAGCTCCCCATCCCGACTCCCCAAGCAGGCAGCTGACTAAGTGTTCCCTGTCCATCAATCGTGCTGTTACACAAGCTGTCGTAATAGTCTCTGCTTAACTGTTCACACATTTGTATCTGCTCAGAAACCCTTCTGGCTGTCTTCCCTTCAGTAAATAAATACGTAGCTTCTTATGAACAAAGCCTTATCAGATTGAACAAGCCCCTTGGCAACGTTCGAGGTATGAGAACTAATACAAAAAAACTGCAGACAGGTTGAAATACTGAAAGTGATAAGAAGCCCCAATGAATTCTTTCGTTGAAAATCAGGATTTCATTCTCGGGGCCAGGTTACCTTCGCTCCCTATTAAAGGTGAGAAAGGAACAGGCTGTTCCTGTTGCGTGTGCCTTTTGTGAATCCTCAGCAAGCATAGCTGTCTGTGTCTCACCACCCCGCTCTTTCTGGGTGCTTGCGGCTGAGCCCCAGCCCGGCTGCTGCAGTCACTCCTCACCACGTCTGGTGGTCGGTGCTGAGAGCCCAGGTGCCTCCAGGGACAGTGGTGGGACCAAAGGAGAAGGGAGTTACAACCATGACCATTACGTTAGGAGGCAGCAAGGAGCTTTGCCCAGCCACAGCAACCTTTCAGCTGCCTGCCCAGGACCCACTGCTGGTGCCTGGGCTGGAGGGAGAGACCTCCTGATCCAACCAGACCTGCAACTCCTGCCCTCCCGGTGGGATGACACAGGACGTGGTCTTGTGTGGCTCCTGCCCGTCTCATCACACATCTCAGGGTTTCATCACGGCCCTGAGGAAGAACATCTCTTAATTTCACAGAAGTCAGATCAGCCCTCTTCTTTGAAAAGCAGCTTTCATCACAGCTTAGTGACTGTGAGACTACGGCGTTTGTTTGGGTTTTTTTTTTAATCTTCAGACTTCGGTGCACAAGGTTAGAGTCACAGCCTGTCGTAGGGATGGGCAAGCCTCAACCTTTGAACGGGTTTCCTCTGAAAGAAGGACCTACAGCTTGAGGGGCTGAACCAATTGACTTTTAGCAATTTCCTCCTTGCCGCAGGCAAACCCCACTGTCCACGTGGACATCAGGCACTTTTCCTATCACCGACCAAAACGTACTGGGACCAGAGAGCAAAGAAATTATCTCTGAGCAAGGTGTCCTCCTCCTCCCTCCATGAGGACACTGGAGATCTTCTAGAGCATGGCCAACATTCAGCTCTGTGTTTCTATTTCAGGTCTCGGCTGCTGGAGCTGGCTGGAGCGGTTGATCGGCTTACCTACTGTCTGCCAGGATCAGGGCCTGAATGAGGGCAAGCTGGCTGTGACCCAACCCAGATAAGTCTGAGGTTGTGCTGACAGGCTGGGGAAGAGAGGGAGATGGGAGAACTTCTCTGCGAGGGTAGTTTGCTTTTTATTGTTCAGATTTTCAGACCCAGGGACCTTAGTGGACTGACTTCTGCCCTGTCAATTATAAGAAGAACCAAGGGTGGTCTGTTTGCTTTTTTCTGGACTGCTTTTCTGGATCAGAAGGTGGAGCCCACTCTTTTGAACGTGGGTCTTTCCTATACTGAGTCATCTTGAGAGTGGACTTCAAATGACCAGGCCACCCTCACAACTACATCTGCACCAGGAGTGATGCAAGCTTTCCTTTAAGCAGGTTTGAATGCACAGCTTCCCCTGTTCACAAAGGCTGCAGCATTGAGAGATTGCACAATAAATGAAAATAAGAGGCAAAAGCATTTGCGGCCTGTGTACTAAGTGCTGGAAATGCGGATATCCACAGGACAGAGTCTTCATCCTGAGGCTGACCAGCAGAGCCAAGGCATCCGAGACAGTGCTTATTTGTCATCCTTGGAAGAATCATTTTCTCCTTTATGTAGCCTTTCTGCTGCTCGCAACTACAAAGGGACTTAATGGCTCCGTATCGTGACCTTTCCTCATTCAGACGACTGTAAGCAAATGAACATTTTGATTGATCTAGCAGACAAGAAGCCCAGATGCAATGCTAGAAACAAATACTGAATTTCTGACAGAGCAAAACTGCTTGGGTGGGGCTCACTGCCTCCTCGTGATGGCTAATTTGAGCGTGACCTCAAGGCTGAAAAGAGTTGCCTCGGAGATCTTTTGGGAATAATATACACTGTTGACCAGTAAAGGTGAGACATTAAACTTTGCATAAGTCTGACACTTTTCGGAATAAAGCTGAACAACCAGGTGGTATTTTTGGATTACAAAACTGGTTTTGCGTATGCTTCCCAGAGGGAGGGGAAAGGCATCCCTTCCTTCACGAAGTCTGGCGGGGAAAGAACTTACTCGCATTTTCTGAAAATCCTCTCAGAATGGTAATAGACAGGACCTTTGCTCCTGTGTCCTCGTAAAACACATAATGGTCAAAATTTTAAAGGGAACTAAGCCTTTGTGAATATCAGTTCTCTTCTCTAACGAGTGCAGGGGCGATAACTGTGCACTACGAAGAAGCACACTCTTTTAGGCTCCCCTGCATGTTGGAGCACTGGATTTAATTTTTTGGGACTGCAGGGCCCAAGTTGTATTTTTAGAATAGCTTGGAAGGTATAACTGAGATTTCCAGCCAGGCGTATGACTGCGTTTTGTGTGCAATTTACAAATGGGAGAAATGAGAGACATATCCTTCGACTGAATAAAAAGACAACAGAAAACTTCAGGCAGAATTCTCTTCTCAGATCTACCCACGCTGCACACAGTGATGGCAAAGACAGACATCTTCTGTGCCGCTTGCAGAGAGAATGCAGCATGAAAACAGATGCCCAAAGCACATATCTTCGAAGAATATATTTAGCCTAGAAGTGTTTTAGACTGAGAAGTGATCGTGCAAAATACAGTTTTCTTGCCAGCGTTATTTTAGTAAATAAGGATGAAAATTTTATCCTACTTCCTATTACAGATAATCTGGTTAAAGTGGGGATGAAGGAGTAGCTTTGGGTGTGCATTAAGAAGTACCATGACATTTAGTCTACTCAGAGTCTTAGATCTTCATTTCAGATTCGACTTGTTCAGTCACTTTATCAGGTGGAAATCTGCCAATGTGCAGTGAAAGGTGATACATACAGCTTCAGAGGGCTGATTGATTGTTTCATTTGAGGGAACTATGCAAACATGTGAAACATTGCATGCAATAGAGAGTGCTCTGGAGATTTTAGAAGACCCATCTGAAGGAGAGAGAGAGAGAGACGCTGGAGGTTCACTCCAGCAGATACACTGGGTGCAGCGCATTGCCTTCAGTGCTGCCAGGAGGTTGGTGCGTGTCCATCAATATCTTTTACATCGTTTCCCATGTACCACGCTACTATTACCTGTTGTTACCACCATGCCAAATGGAGTTTTGTTCTCACTCTTTATCCTTAAAGAACAGACTTCTAGATGTTGCTACAGCACCACGAGTTTGCCAAGTATGTAGTTCATTGCTAATGCAGGAACATATTTCAGGCACTGTCAAAACTAATCAATATCCTTCAATTTGGGACACAGTCAGCCTAGACTGAGAAGTCTAATGTAGGCAGTCTTGAGCAGCCTGTCATTATCCTCTTTAAAAGAACGAGTTGAGACCTAAATGCATCAGATGAACAGTGACAAAAAAGTACAGAGGATACTAGAGCAGAGTAAATATCATACATTCTGATCAGAGCACAGATTTTCCAGTTGTTTGATCCACTTCTTTCCAGAATAAAACTAATAGACCAAATCCTGAAATCAGTATGTAGAAAATACTTCCACAATGTAACTATAACACTGAACACTGTGCTTTCATTGCAAAAGAATTCAGAATTCAACACACCATTAACATTTATATTATAATAGCCATTTAGCTATTCTTGTATGGGGAAGCCCCTATTGACGCTGATAAAGCACTGTGAAGATGGGAGTTACTACTTTAACGAGTCATCATTGTCCTCAATAAAATTCTTCTTTTGGAGTTCACTGGAAATAAGAAATTCTGTCTCTAGTCTAGAATGATTAGAAATTACATGATCCTTTCTCCCACAGATGGAGGACAGAGAAAAGGTTTTTAAGGTGAATTGTGGTAAAATCTAGCAGGCCTATGACACTTATCAAGGATATTATTATTGTTGTTGTTATTATTATAATAAATTGTTATTATTGCTGCCATATGACAGTTGCAGATGGATAAAAAAATGGGTTAAGTTTAGTTAAAAAGAAAAAAGCCCCACTGCATTTAGACTTCCATTATTAATGCACTTACCAAATTGAGCTAAATGACTGCTTTTTGTTCAAACAGTTCAGACTTTGCAGTCAATGCATAGTTACGTTCATTTATTTTATTAGTTGCTTTTCAGGTAGAAATTCAGTAACTTAAATGTTCTTCAATCTGAAGTTCAACCCAGTATCCTCAATTCATACCTGCAGCCTTTTGATGTAAGTACAATCTTAAATCTCTACTTCACACAAGCATAAAGCTAAAAAGATAATGGCAGTGCTACTGCCCTATGTGTTTCAAGCTCTTTCCATTTTATATAACCCAGCAGCACAAGTAGGCTTTTCTTCTACTGATAATAACTCCAGATGTGGCACAGCCATACCTGTGACTAACACACTCAACAATAACATTCATAAAATATGTTGGTCAGGAGGGCAATCAAGCACACAGCGCTAGCCTACATCACCTCTGGGTTTCAGCATCTTTGGAACACAGTCATCCACTTGCAATAAAGGCTCAAAAATAAAGGAAGATGCAGCCTCCACTACCACAGCTATTAACAGCGAACAAGAGAAAGCTACCTTTGCATTCCAGGCTTGGAAGAGTGTAGTTTCTGAATAAGAAAAGTTGAGCTGCTGGAATAGTTTGACTTTTGATCTGTACTTGTTTGGGTCAGCCTCGCAGCAGCTACGAGTGTGCCTTACTTTGCTCTTCACTTTCCTCACGTTTCACTATGTTCCTCACCCATTCGGTAATGCTTCTGGTTTTCTTATTAAGTGCATTTTCATCACCAACAAAGTGCAGTTTTAGATAAAGACACAGGAAGAAAAATGATGCTGATTCCCCATGGCAATAACACGTGTATGTTACCCTACACGGGGTCTCGGCTCCCTTCCTTGGGCCATAACAGCCCAAATAATACGCAACGGAGGAGGCAGCGTTATGGCAAACCAGAACTGTAGGCACTGGCAGAGGAGAAGCATCACTGGACATTTAAAAACTCAACTGGATCAGGGGAACACCCTTTCCTCTGGTAACAGAGGAATAGGGTGAGGTTTGGCCTGATAAAATGGGCTGGTTTGGTTTGGCTGGCTGTTTCTCTAAATATACTATTATGCCCAAATGAGCTGGCAATTGTATTTTCATCACTCATTACATGTGTTGCTCAAAAGCTGCTCCCTTCAGTCACTGGGCACTATCCTAGGGGATGCTCCACCCCAGCCAGCTCAGGAACTTCTGCTGATAAACATCCCTTCTCCAAAACCAGGACCCCACCTCCTCCACAAAACCATATCACTTTCGTGCCAAGAGGACTGAAGCCGCATTTTCTTTCCCTTTGCCAGGTCTCTGTACCTGATGAGTCAAGCCTGCTCCCTGGCCCCACTGGGGAAAATGATTCTGCTGGGTGGGGAAATCCTGCCTCCCTGAGCTGCCCTGCTCAGGCACTGACTCTGCTGCAGGCGGGTGTCCCCAGCCAGGGGTGGCACTTAGAATCACAGAATCATTTAGGTTGGAAAAGACCTTCACGATCATTGAGTCCAACCATCATCCATGCCCACTAAACCGTGTCCTGAAGTGCCACGTGTCTACACAAAAGACATCACCGTGAAACATCAGGGCGGGGGACACTCTGGACAAATCAACACGTGAACCATGAGGCATAAGCAAGTGACTGCCAGCTTTACATATTACAATATATAACTTGCTGACAGGCTGAACTTCCCTTCCAGGACAACTTCTTCTCTAGGATGAACTCTTCTCCTCCATGAGGATCCTGCAAACACTTATCTCCTGGGTGGGACAGCAGACATCAGGAAGACAATGATGAAGCATATGGTTAAAGCAATCTATGGATTGCTTGCCATACAGTGAAGGACACAAGTACCCATAGGAAGTTCATAAACACTGCTGCAATAGTGAAGAACACAAGTCGGAGGAGTCTTTTCCTTGTGGTAACGCTGCGAAGAGCTTCCTGTCTATCAGATGGCTCTGTTAAAGTCAGTTTTGCACTGGGAATGGCCACTGGCAGGATGACAGCCTACACTTTGCTCCTTAATCTTCCTGGCGCATTTAGTTGGCCAGAGTTGAATTAAAATTAATACTACATCAATTCATGGTTGCAATCATGAAGGATGAGAAAGTTGTTAAGAAAGACATGCAAAATAAGGACAACTTCTAGACCCATGAGATTTCCTCTCATTCTTGCTGTCCAGAATTTCTTTCGAAGCCTCCAAACACCTCTGACTTCTCTAGGTTGGAATTTGGAGGTAGGATGGCTCCATAAATGCATTGGGAAATAATACTTAGTAATGGACAAACCTGAATCAATGAGTCCTCTCAGCTCCTTTGAGATACGGGTTAGCCAGCTAAGCCAGAAGTTGTGCAATCCCCTGGCAGAGCCGTGGAACGCGCCCCGCTCCAACACTGCCCAAGCCCAGCTTAAAGGGAGGGGGCCATTTGTGCCTCTGCAATGCGAAGTGTCCATTCTGAATCAAACTTAAAAACTGCCTCTCAGCACTCTGGGGACACGCGTGGGTAATGCCTGTGCATGATAGCTTCTGCCCGGCTCCAGGAGTGGATGGGATGAGCCTGGGAACTGCCCTGCAAGTGGCCTTGCACCACGAGCGGTGCAAGTCAAACCCCACTGACACCGCCACCTTCTCTGTCCCGCATCTGTAAGTGATAACACCCCAAATGGATGGCATGGGTACACGCCTAAACCATTACTCCTCTCTTCCCACCTATTTCTCTAACTGTGCAGCCCAACGTCTGATGGCTGCTATTTATCAATATCAAAGCACCTACAAATCCACTGTTCAAGATGGATGAGACTGATGGGGGTCCAAGCGCACCAGCCCTATGCACACAAAAAAACTTAAGTTGGTTCTACCAGCCAGCTGAGATTATGGTCTGAATAATTCATTTAACTACAGCGCAGTGCAACGCGACCGTGACATGGATTTCAAGCCAAAAGCAAGTAACGTTTTGAAGGGCCTCCGTGACATGGGAACCTGGGTTTCTCTCACTCTCTGTAAATCACAAGGGGCTGCATTCATCAGAGGGCAGGGACGTACGTGCTTCTGAGGAAAGAAAATAGGCGTTTTTTTAAAATGTCACACATTAATCTTGCTTTTCCAAGCACACTGAGATACAGCCAGAGAAAGTAGTAGCTATGAGGAAAATTATGACTGTGTTGAATAACTGTCTAGCCAATAGGATCTCCATAAACAGTTATTCAGATATGCCCTGCTCACACCTATCACCAACTAATTGCAACATGACTATAAGATCACCAGGACCGTATTGACATGTGAGGAAGTGATTATGAACACAGAGCTTCCTAAGAAGCAAGGGCTGTCCCACTTTTCACAATGATGTTGGAGAACAGAAATCTCTGCGGAGCTCTAATGGGCTACCGGGGTGAGCTGACAATAAGCACTCTTTAATTAAGCTCTTTGAGAAAGTCAGGCTCCCACTGGGCTTGTTGTGAGAGCAGCAAAGCTCTTGATTTATAGCAATTCAATGCCCAAGCTTCCTAATACTGATGTAGGACACCAAATCACCAAGACCTCTTCAGTATAATTAAAGACAGGATGTGCTCCTGGCCGGCTTATCGCATCCCTGAACGGGAATGCAGTCGGATGTCTTCTTGGGGTTTGTTCCTGTAGCTTATATGTTGTATGTTATATAACAGGTTGCATCGGTGATAGTAAAAACTGAATTAATTAGAAAGGGGGAAGAAGTAGCGATGGGGAGATTATTCAGGATCTTCTGAGTTCTGATCATGCCACAAACTTACCGCAAAGCTTTGAGAAGCCTAAAGTTTCTCTTTTCCTCTCTTAAATGAAGTGGAAAAAATAATTAAGCACATAGGCGTGCAGGAGTTAATTAGTTATGGCTCGGTTTTCAGAAATGCTAAGTAAATCTCAACTAATTCCTGGTGCTCCTTATCTTTGAAAAATCAGGCCAAACAGTATTATATTTCTTTGCAGCATTTATAAAGGCTAAATACTGCTCCTATAACCTAAATCTATCGTGGCCATCTCATCAGGGCTCTGGGCATTAATGCAGCACGTACGATGTCTGGATTAACTCCTGCCTGAACTAGTGCTCAAGCACACAAAGAGTGTTAGACCAGTGATGTGCCACCAATTAGCGCAACACGTGGCCGCTGGCCACTCTCTGCTGTCTTTACGTGGAGGTACACGAGGTGGTGCTGCCAGTGTCCATGGCTGGGAGCACCCTTGAGCTAGCCAGCGGCATTTTAGAAAGTCAACCTGCCTGGGCTTGGAACTGCCTTGTGCGTGAGGATCTGTTCTGATCCTTGATGAACCACAATGATCTGTGCAAATTGAATTGATTTGGGAATCCTCCTAACTTCCCCTTCTAGCCAGTGATTCTCATTATGCCTTTATCTGCTAAATAGGAGGACTCCCTGCTAGTAAGTGGTCTTTCTTGGCAATATTAGCTCCTTCTAGGCTGCAGTCAAGTCAGCCCTAAACCTTTTCTTTGTTAAGCCAACCTGGTGAAAGTCTTGGAGTCCTTCACCAACAAATGCATTTTCCGGTCCCTCTGTCACTCTTGGTCCTCTGCAGCTCTTCATCATCGTTCTTGAATTAAAGGGAGGTTTGCATCACCGTTGCCATGAGCACCAAATAACAGAAGTAATATAACTTAATATCCCTGATAGTATTCCTTCTAACTACAGCACTATGGCTATTTAACTCTTAAAGTCTTGTTCAGCGTCATTGCTTTCAATCCTGTGAGCCTGCCTTCCCATCTTTGTCCGTTGAAGCATGACTAGTCTGTACTGAAACGAAAGCTATGTGCTTGCCACAGGTAGCTATTCCCTTTGCATTAGCCTACAGGGCTAAAGAAAAACAGGAAGAAAATAACTGCACGATTTGAATCACCATTATTCTTACTTTTTCATCAGAAAAACTATGTCAATATTTGAAAAAAAAATTAGAATTTCAGTTTTCTGCTTTGGTGCAAAAATACCATAGGAAAGAAAATGCCAACAACAAAAATATCTAGATACAATTACAACCCTAGAAGTCATGACTATGCTGTGGCTAGTGCGACTCTTTTGTGGGTGAAGTTAATTCCTCTGTGGAGGCCAATCTGAGGCCTTTGGCCCCCCAAATTCTTCAAAAATAGGTTCCCCACAGCAGGTAGGTCGCTCCTTCACTCAGGACTGAATTTCAATCTGTGTGCATATCAGATGAATAGGATTTGGTTCAATGAAAGAGTCTGAAGGGAAATTTTTTTCAAGCTGTGTGATGTGCAAAAAAAACCCAACCCATCAAGAAGAAAGGCATGAAAAAAACAATAGAGAAACCAAAAGTATAAGGGAGGAATAAAGACATCCTTCGGGATAAGGCAATGGAACACGTGTGGGTGGAAAAGCACACAGGAGAGATATGGAAAGTATTCAAAGAGAAATTACTGTATGCCCAATGGTTATGTGTGCCATTGAGCTATAAATACTTCAGGACTGGAGACAAGGGTAAAATTTATACAGGGAAGTGGAAAAAGTCATCTGAAGTAAGGAAAAGCTCTCTAAAAGCATAGGAAAATTGAAAAAAATGAGGTGGAGAATGGAAAAAAAACCCCCAAAACAGTTAATGACATGATAAGAACAGGTCCAAAGAGACGTTTGCTTCTTCCACATATGGGTCTCTAATTGTGCATGTTTATTAAAATCTTACTGTTAGCAATCCTGGTGTCAACCGTGAAAAAGCGTATTTCAGAAGCAGGCTGTACCACAAAGGCTTAGTATGACTCTTCGGAGCCACCCTGGCTAAACCTCCTGGTCATCCCACATTTCTCCCATGGCTCGCCGGATCCACCCACTGCCTCCCGTGTCGTCTTACGCGTGACGCTCCTGCGGGTCCCGACTGCTTTTCTATTCGTGGTTGTTCAGCATCAAAGGGACCCAGTGCCTCCGTGTGCCCTGAGACCAAGCAGAGCTACAAATGGCACCACCAGTGCCACAGCTGGCTGTTTATATCTCCACGGCTGATGTACATTCATTTCTATTTGCCCGGCAGCATACCTGTCTATTGAGACTTATAAGCAGGAATTTCGCTTCCCCAGGTGATGGATGTGCGTATACAAATAAAATGTTGCAAATCCTGTAACTACCACTACACATCGGGAACCACCTACAAGACCTATGCCCAGAGGTGTGAACAACTTCCAGCAAGGGTAATTATGCATTACCTTAAGGAATTCAGGTTCCCCAGGGCAGGATTCATCTCACCCAATTTCAGTTATTTAAGAGCTCAGTGCTTACTCCCAGCCAATTGCGTAGGCTCATTTCTAGGAGCAGAGGAGGGAGAGGGGCTCCTTCAAAGACTCCAGCTCCGGCTGCCCGACGAAGATTGCGTGGAAGGGCCCATCTCCCGCCGTGGACAAGCAGCTTGTTGGGCAAGGCATGGGTGGCTGCCAGGTGGTTTCAACCTCATTGCAGGCAATTCTGTTTTCCAGAACAGAAATGGTTGGTTGCGCTGTTGTAATATTGGGGGGATGTGTGTCAAGAGCTGAGAAGGAAGATTTTAAAGAAGGGGTTGAAGCGTACCTTCCAAACCCCCTTTGCCCTACTACGAGCAGCTGTATTCCGAAGCCCTGTGAAGGTTCATTCCAACAGGAGACACTTTACCACTGCTGTCATTTCACGATGGGCAAGTACATTTCTCTCTTTTTAACCATCTAGCCCCTGCTGAGTGAGACCGGCCCCCTGTACAGAAGGAACACGAATCACACACGCAGTCGTGCTTTGCCCTGAGAAGCGGCACGCGAAAGCTGAGCACGACGGCCCGGTCTCTCCTCTGTCCTACTTGCTTTGCCGTAATTACATAAGCAGCATTTGCCTGGCTCCTACTTTCTCGTTTCCTTCGCTTGTTTTCTGATTTTTAGGACACTCTTTTACTCGAGTTACACTGACCTCTTTTGTGAGAGAGGGTAACATATTTTCTGACTAAAGCCTCTTATCTTTAATAACCTGGCACATTTACTGCCCAAGTCAATAGTTAGACTTGGGAATTCTTTTAATTAGAAAAGCGACCACTCTAATCAATAGTGAAACCTGAAAGCCCCATGTAACAGAGAAGCAGCTATGCAGAAATCTAGACCATCCACAAGCAAGGCAGACACCTACAACAAGTATCATACTCATTTTCTCCTTCTCATTCAGCAGTGGAAAATATGTGAACATGTTGCAGGGCATCCAAAGGACCCTAAACAGAGTCATCTGCAAAAAGTTCTGCTTTAGTTACAGTGGAATAAAAAACCAGCAGCACCACTGATATTCAGGACCGCTAAATATCACTCTCTCTTCATAAAAAAATTGGGTACCAGTTAATATATTCCACAATGCTCCCTCCACTCCTGCCATTGCCGTTGAACCATGCAGCTGCGGGAGGCTGGCAGCAGCACGGTGGCTTATCTGCCTTCGGTAGGAGCTTATCAAACACAAGCTGAGGGTTTCCTTCTCAGGTCTGCAGATGGGTAGCATGGGGGGCAGTTAATGCAATGGCACAGATAGCCAAAGTCCCACGACAGCCAGCCGGCTTGGCGACGGATTTTCTTTTTAACCCGTGACAGAGCCAGGGTAATACGAAAACTGTTTTATCGAGGATATAAGAAAACTTGTCCTGTGGAGGGCAGGGGTGACCAAGGGAGCAGAAGGCACGTGGTGGGGGGGGAGAGGAGAGGAATGGGTTAAACCAGAAGGTAATAAAGTGCAGAAGGTCCAGCTCGGTCCAGAGGTCCCATCCTGGCCCCGCTGCCTGCCGGGCAGCGCTGTGACAGCCAGCACAGGGACGCAGCGCGGGCAGCGTGCACGGGTCGTGTTCTGTGTGCATCCTAGATACGCGTTAGGATGCTGGAGGGTTGCTTTAAAACGTACTTGTCATGGGCTCCTGTAGAGAAAAATTTGGTCCCCCAACTTTAAGCTAAGCAGTTGCCAACCTCCCAACCAGCAAGGCTAAAAACCAACATGAGAGATTTTGCTGGAAAGCCTTTGCGCTGGGTGACTGCTGGTTAGCGAGTACCGGGAGCCTTTTGTACCCAGCCCAGCATGATGGCGCTTCTCTACTCAAACAGAATGGAAGATTAATCAGATGTTAAAAATTACTATTCAAAAGATATTCTGTGTCATAAATATCCAGATTCACAGCAGCACATTCAGCAGCGTGTCTGAACCCCCTTCCTCTTCGTGAGAGGAACAGAAACTGCTTCTCAAACAAATGAGAACAAGACTTTTGTTTTGTTTTGTTACAAAGAAAAATCAACTGATGATAGCAGATATTTAAAAAACAACCCCGCTTAATTATAATCTTTCTGGAGCAACCAGGATGGCTTCAGACTATTTTACATAACTGTGTTAAATCCCCCCTGAGAATTATTTGCCTCCTACACTCCAGGGTGCCTGAGCTTAAAAGATGGCCAGTTATTTAACAGGCTTATGAGTAGCTTAAAAATGTACCAGCACTTGCTGCAAAAGAACAATTGCGAGTGGGTTTACTTCGTTATCTGCACAGCCCCTCTACAATGGGCAGGAGATTGTTCTTTGATGGTGCATTTTATTTTGAAGTATGTATTGCACCTGTCCTGCTGTGTATTCAAATTATAATAAGCTTTTTATATATATATATATATATGGCCAAGGCTTGGAGTCTCTTTACAAGCAGTATTTGCAGTAGCAGCCTTGCAAAACTTCACTAGTCAGCTTGCACAAAGACAGCATTTTTTCTTCTATAATTTGTAAAAGGAAGGAACATCTTACTTTCCTGCATCGCCTTCCTAGAAAAGGAGAAGCAATCTGACTAATGAATAGCCCAATATTTGTGCGTGGACTTAGAAATGCAACTGGGAAAGGAAAAGATGGCAAGATTCAGCCCCAGCTGTGCTGCGGTCTTTCCTTGGGTTACATTTATTTCTTTGGATTTTTGGTGTTTAAGGTATATATCTAACCACAAGTCTCTATGTTTACCTAACATAAATTATGAAGATAAGTAACAAAGTGAGGAGAGAACTGAATTTTTGTTCATGGACTTTTAAGCCCAGTAACTTTCAAAAGAGTTTGCATGCAGATTACTAGAAAGAGCACCTTTGTACCACCTGAGTATCCCTCACTGGAGGACAAGCCTCTTGCCTGGGCTTGAGCAGGCAGGAGGACAGTTTGTGTCTTCTCTCCCTCCTCTGGGCTGTCTTTTCTGAGTAGAGGCAGGTCTTAAAGCAGGTAGGTAAAAGGAGTAAGCAGTTCGTGGGCTTTAGCATGGCCCAGGTATTATCTTCACTGCCATAGAGACAACAAATGAGAACACTGGTAGAATATTCATTTTCCTTTCCCTCTGATGGGCTGGCAGCAAAATATGTCATCTGTTAATCAAATTCTCAGTGAGCTATACAGGGACAGGAGTGGCCATTAGCCATAACCATGAAGATGGAAGAAGCGCAAAGCCCGATGCAGCGGCTCTTTCTCAGCTGCTGATGGTAAAAACCAACCCAAATATCCCACAGAGCCGTAAAAGGGAGCTGAAGCCACTCCTGAGCATCACTGCACGACCACCAGCACCCTTGGACTGTGCCTAGTAAGGCTGAGGAAGTCTTTTCTGTTATTATTTTGGATAGTTAATCCAGCTGAGGGCTGGATGAGGGGCATCGTGCTTACGGCAGGCAGCCATCCCCGAAAGCAGCCTTCGGAGAGACACCCAAACTCTCTGCCAGCATTGGTTCCCAGTCCACCCATAAGAACCTTTTTGTTATAACCATGACCCAGCCTTCTTCCAGCAGCGGGAAAGCTGTAAGGACTGGACTTAGCACTGCTGGGCTCAGGGTTAAATCTCATGCTGGGAGGTTCAGAGGAAGGTCCCCCTGTGCCGGATGGCTCTGGTCCCTTCTGCAGGTCCCCTCCACCCAGTAACCCCTATCCTGCTCTTGCACAGAGGGGCTGGTGCAGGTCAGGGAATGGGAGGAGGAGGCACTTTGTGGAGTCAATGTCACCCCTTCTTCGTGCCCTGGAGCTGGATTTCCTGTCTTTGTGGCAGGGCGGAAGGGAAAATATGGCCCTGAGCATGATGACTGTCATTCCTGTAACCAGGGACCGATGTGAAACCTTCAGCACTGAAATCAAAACCAAACAAGAGGGGCCATAAGCTGGTCGCTACGTGAAAAAACAATCATCTCCTGAAAACTGGTCAGAAAGGAGTATAGACCTCAGTCACCAGTTACAAACCAGTTGAGAAGAACAGAAGTTCATCACGTCCCAGGCAAGACTAGATCACCTGCAGTCAGCATCCCTGAGCTGCAGACAGATCCTAAACGCTTAACAAAAGGGTAAGCTGAACATTGATGCAAACCCAGCTGTATGGGAACCTGCAGGGCCACGTCTGCTGCCGGGAATCCCTCGGCACTGCAGCACTGCGGATCAGCGCTGTGCCTCCCTTCACACTTGGTTGAAGCTGTTCAAGAGGATGTGCCAAAACACGGATCTCTAAGCTGGGAAGGGAAGGGGTACAAGCAGAGTTCAAGCTGACAGAGAGACTGTGCCGCGACAGCCGAGATGAGCTCTGGGGCAAAGGGAAGAAGGGGCAGAGCCTGAGCAGGCCTGCGGTGGCCAGAGGACCCAGGCGGTGGCTAAAACGCAGCCAGTTTCTCATGAAAGCTCTTTGCAGAGCTGGAGATGGCAGCAGCGGGCAGCACGTCACGCTGGCTCGGATGAACGGACACGTGGCATGGCGGGACGGATCAACCCTGCACTGGGACCTGCATCGCGATCTCGGACCGTGCCAGGGTCCTGTCCCCGCATCTCTCTGCATCTCGACCCGTCCCATATGCTGTGGGCTGTGTCTGGTTCTGGGCCCCCAGCTCACCCAGCCTCTTGGGGCTGTGGGGTAGGAAAGAGGAACTCCCCTCTCTCTCCTTCTCTGTACATGTAAAAATTTTCTTCTGAACTAATGTGAGCAAACTCATCTAGAAATAAGAAACTCGAGTCAGCTTTCCAAGAAGTCTTTGGAGAGAGATTGATTCTGTGCTTGCGAGCGTGTAAATTTGGGCTTCGTGACTTCAGTGGAACTATTTTGAATTTGCCCCATATAACGAAGCTGGCCATTTTTGAATACAAATAGAAAATACAACAATTGATATTAAATACCTTCAATCACATTTTAAAGGGCTCTGTATTTCAGGGCTGGGGTAAGTGCCTTCACTCTCTGCTATTAGTATAAAAGCTACATGACTACATGGTATTATTATATGGCAGAACTGACAGGGAAGTACAAACCTCATCTTAATTGCTGGAAAGAAAGTTAAGAGTACCTAGTTGACGAGCTTATCTTATTCACCCTCTGGGTTTGCCACTTATTCAGTTCAGGGGAATAAACATACATCATTTACACTTGTAAGTACATTATGTCCTTTTTTCCCCTTAAATAAGTCCCAGTAGGGAGCACTGCAATTGAGCTGCCAAAAAGGAAACCTTGGAAAAAGTCAAAACACACGATTTTGAAGCTTGAGCACATAATAAATCTACATTGTCAGTGTGACAGATCTGTATTTTATAAATCAGGTCTCTAACCAGCTTTTTAAAATATAATGGAGCAGTCCCAATTACTACTGGCAGCTCAGCGAGCAGGGAGTGGGGGCACAGCTGGTGCTACAGGAGAAGCAGGAGCAGTCCCAGCCACCCGCCCCACGCAAAAAACCAACATCACTGCCACAGCACCCGAGTCCATGCTGCAGGGAGAAACCTGCAACCGAGGAAGCAATAAAGTGCGCGGAGAAATTTTTACTCTACTCTGTAACTTTTCACAAGGAATTCTAGCAGCATTCAAAACACCGGGTCCATCTCTGAAACACGCTGCCCTGGTTGGCGAGCAGCGTGTGGCCGAGCCGAGATTTGGGTTTGAAATGGAGGTGATGGTCCCTCCCTCGGTGGTCAGGTATGAGCGGCCAGGTTGCCTCTTGTCTGCAGTCCCCTTGCAGGGACGGCCCGGAGAAGCCTGCAAAGGGACCCTAACCGGGACACTGGCCAGGATCCGGAGTGCGGTGCTGCCCCGAGCCCGAGAGGATCATCAGAACCCAGGACCACATCGTCTTACCTCCCTGCTCAGCAACAAAGAGAAATGATACACTCAAAACACATGCTCCATATGCTAATTTAGGGGTTCACCTATAGTACATAGGTACCCAAAGTATCTCCATTGACCAGACATTATAAGTCTGAAACGCAGACTCTGTAGGAGGTGCTGAAGTTGATCTCTGGTGGCACACAGGCTGTTTAAATAAGCTCTGAGGAGAAAGGACTTCCAAAGAATGTCCTAAAATTATCCCCAGGGGAACCAAATAATCTTCTCTTTTCCAACCAGCCTGAGATTATTTCCATAGCACGGAAGGAGTGCCACCCCTTCCTCAGCACAAGCAAATGCTACACTGGAAAATAAAGTTGAAACGTTCTTGAGCACAAGACGATTAGTGGAGGGGTTAGGCTAAGCAAGTCCAGTCTCCATTGAAAATAAAAGATATTTAACGTTTATGTAACTTAAACATTGCTGCTGTTCAATGAACTGTAGAAATTAAAGAGTAAAAAAAAAAACAACCAACTTGCATGAAGCCATCTGTGCCTCCTGTCTGTTCAGCGTGGGGTAGAGTCTTAACAAAGAAAGATTAATGTGTGGAAATGGAAAGAACCATGTACAGAAAAATGCAAATAAGCAGCAGGACTGCAGAGCCAGAGCAGGGGCTGAATCGTAACCTTGAGACAAATGGATGGGGCAGCTTTTCCACAGTTCGTGAGAAATCAGCCTGCGTGTCAACTAAACCTTTCCAGCTGCGAGCAGAGAATTAAGGAAGGCCAAAGAGGAAGAGAGCGTTGTTCTGCTCAGAAGAGTTGCACCTCGCAGGCTGCAAACACCTCAGGGCCAGGTCACTGCAAACATTACGAAGGATGCAGAGGAAAGTGTCGGGGAAACAACAGGGAGAAGAAAAACTTCCTCTGCTCAGGGCCTGAGCCTCACAGAAAGGTAAGAGGGACCAATGACCCACAGGTAGCACCTTTGCACCGTGGGGCAGAAGGATGCTCAGGGCTGCCCCTTGTCGGTGTGAAGCTGATGGGTCCGTGCGAATCATACCTGCTGCGGATCCGGTCCTCTCTACATCATCTACGCTTGGTTATTTGTACGAATCATCCAAGGCAAACCTCGTTATCCAGCACCAAAGTACCTGTCTTTAGTTTTTCATGGGGCACGTGTAGAAATAACAAAAGAACGTTTTTACTTGAAACCTGAAACAAAACTCCACAAAATCTGTTGGTTGCATTTCTCACTGAAAAGTAACAAAAGCATTTGCAAATGGCACCGCTGCTCAGCCCTGTTTATCCCCTTTCCCAGGGGAGCTCTGACCTCAAAAATCCCTGAGGGTTTCGTAATCGATCAGGATCCGTATTTTCCAGGAGAATGGCTTTTTAAAAAAGCATCTGAAAGCTGACTCCCAGCTAATCCCTTCACAACAAAAAGGCACCTTCTTTCCACGCTTTCTTCTCTCTGCTCTTTTTTCTCCCTCTCTGCTATTTTTTTTCTCTCTCTGCCATTTTTTTCTGTCTCTGCCATTTCCTACACTTTAGCGTATATCCAAATTTTCTGATTCTTCCCTGTCCCCTTCTCTGCGGTCAGTTCTTAGTAAAAGGGTAAGTAAAAGATGTGGCCCACTCCATGCTTTCATGATCCTTTGGAAAGAGCAGGCCACAGGAAAGAAAGAAATGGGTGCATGAGCCACATCCCTCTCACCATCACCGAGCATGTGAGCAGGATGGCAGCTCTGACCTCAGAGTACAGAAATACCAGCAGCCCCTGTCTGGAAAAAGTGAATTTTCCTAAATGCTTAGGCAAATCAAAGGCTTTGGAGCTGTTATTAATAGACCGGGATAGCTGGGAGAAAGCTCACTGTATACACTAACAAAAATGTGTCTAAGTACTTTGGAGACGTGAATTTCTATTTTTAGAGAGATGTGGGTAGTTAAGTAACCCCTGGCCGCTTGTGTCAGAGAAGCAGCGGCAAGTGTCCTGCCTACGGAAAACCCCAAGCCACAAAGGATGGAGGAAAGAAAGAATTTCCTAGAAGACTGAAACAGAGCCTTTCAGCTGAGGGAGACCCAGAGTGCAATGAAAAATCCGGATGGACAGACAGGCACACATCGCTAGGCGAAGCCCAGCCAAGTCCAGGGTAAAAGGCAGCAGTGAAATAGCAAAAGAAGGGCATGACCCACCAGCCTAGGGCAGGAGGTGCGGGAGAGCAGCCCTCCCATCGAAATCGCGGGGGGCATTTCAGGTAGGCACCGTGCAATTATTCCTATTGGGATTCAGCCACAGTGCCGGAATTTTCCTCGGCCGACAAATCCGACCGGTGCTCAGAGCCCCTCAGCCCGGGAAGAGCACGGCTCCAGCAGCCCCGAGCTGCTGTACGTCGGCTCGGCCGCGGCTCCGAAAGCAGAGCGTCCGTGTACGGCATTCGGGACTGCAGCCCCCCCGAGCCGCAGAGTCTCCCTCGAACATCTCCCCTGCAACGCCAACCCCATTTCAAACCTTGCTATCATGTAAGACAACATTGAAAGGGGTGAGAGGCGGGAGCAGAGAAGAGAACGATTTCTGTAGTTTCAGATGAAACATAAATAAAACTGGTTTTCATCGCCGCGCAGGCTAGGGAAGAGGCTGTTCAGAGCTTGCTGTGCTCACTCATCGGCAGAGAGCGCACGGTTCACCGCTCCACCGCTACGGGCTTTGGCAAATCTGGGGCCGAGGTGACTAAATGCTCCAACCGTTTTCAAACGCTCCCTGAGAATGGCCGATTTGCCCAATTTCCAGGTAACCTCCTTAACTTGGTGCTTCATGGGGGACAATTAAACAGCCATAAGCAACAGGCGTGGAGATAGCCCGCTGTGGGCTCTTGAGACTTTTCTATGAATCTAGTATTTAAAAGGTTAATCACTCCCTGTGGTGGCCAAAAAAGCCTACTCTAGAATTCATTTGCCTTGATCACTTCCTATTCATAAGAATGCAAAACATATGTATTTTGGTGCAATTAAGAGAACATGGCTAACGTTCAAGTTTGGCTTTGTCCACTTCATTCATCTGGAGTAGTACCGCCGAGCATCTGGGGAGCTGCACAGAGGTGAGCAGGCCAAGAGCTGATGAGGATCTGATGATTTGATCTGTGTCACCGTCCTTTTCCATCTTTACAAAGAGCTGAATATTTTATTAAGGGCATCCAAGAGGATGCTCGTGATACTTCTATGTGCAGTACAGGTGCTTATCTTAATGGCATCTCTGCCCATCATCAGCTCAGACTATTAAACACAAAAATGGAAAAACACAAGAGCAGTCTTAGAAGTGTCTGTATGGATGGGTGGATAGCAAACCCAGAAAGGAAGAAAGTTCAATTCTCCAGTTCATTCAAAGTGGAGATTCTCAATCTCTTCTCCTCTGGCACGTTCCAAAATCTGAAACAAAAATATTCAGTGAGGAATTCTCTCTGCAGATATATTCATTATATTCTGATGTAAACTCTGCAAACCACCTCCCACACCATGGGCAGCTATTCCAGGCATTAGCTGACTCTCACTCCAAACACCAGAGAGGAAAATGGATGTAGCGGGACCACTGACACCTCTGGGCTCTGAGCAGCGAGGACCACCAGCACCATTACTGTCTCCAGGAGCATCGCTCAGCAGCATCCTCTCAGGTACCTACAGGCAGTCGGTCTGCCTTTGGGATTAGCCAGGCCGTGGTGATGGAGGCAAAAGAGCCTGGGTTCTTTGGATCAGGCTCAACTCGGTTTCTTGGAAGAGTTTAACTACTTCGGGTGCAGAGTCCTGGGGAGCAGATGGCAGAGTTGGAACAGGACCAGTGAGGAGGTGCAGTACAGAGATAACTAAGGTGCTTGGCATAGAAGCAGCACAGATTTGGTGTGGCCACCACTGAGCTACGGCAAGGCTGGACCCAAGCTTGATTTCTGCAAAGGTTCCTGAGTGACTCCTTGGTTCCTCCTGGGAGTCTAATGTAGGGCAGGGTTTGTCCACGTGAGAACAGCTCACGTAGCTCCAGCAGTCACCGTGCTGCACGTGAGCTAATCTTTCTCCCTGAATCTAGGAGCTCAGGGCAGGTACACCAGGACAGTGCTTACATGAAGAGAGGACCCAAAGGAATTTGTTAGAAACTGCCCTCTACAAACTTAGGGAGGCTGTATTACCTATTGTATTCCCTTGTTATCACAGGGGTCCTCCTTACAAACACAGAAGGAAAACACTTGCTGATTTTTGGAACGTCACAATGCATTATATATGCCCAGGAAAGGCAGAAAACCCCAGCTCGCATCCAGCCTGGCTCTCTTGAAGCCAAAGCTTCTGGGCCAAAATTTTAGATCCTGAGGTGACAAAAAGGTAACATCTAAGTAATTGTGGAGCTCCAGTAAGGAGCGCTGCAGGGACTGCTGTGCCCTGCTTTTAATTGGTGTGAACCACCACGAGCAGACCGACAGCGATACACGTCAGTCAGCAATCTGCCTCGCTGATCCCCCTTTGCATTTCCTTCTCACTAGATAAAGGCTGCGCCGATGAGTACGCTGTTAGTTGTCCGAGAGGATGTAAACTCCGATGAAAGAATTCAAAGCTCCCACAGATACTGAGAAAAGGGAAGCGGGAGATTCCCAGCCCTGCTGTTCTGGCGTGCCATTTGGCAAATTTTCCTTAGGACCTACAATTGGCAGTAGGTGGCACCTTTCAAAACAGAGGAAAGAGGAGCGATGTCCTGCCACTGCGGTATTTCCACTTGGAGGGCTCCCAGGATCTCCACCGGGGAAGACGTTACTCAAGAGCTGCTTGAAAGTGGCAGGTTTTGCTAACAATAGTCGAGGCAATTGGGGCTCTGTTGGGTCCCCTCCTTCCCTTTCCATTTTCCTCCAAAACTGGTGATGTTTCACAAGACCGTGGGAGACGGGACCTTCCTCTGGAGCTGGGTGAGGACCGCGGCCGGAGGCTGGTGCTCGGGTGGCCGTGGTCTGGGGACGTCAGTGCCGGGCTCCCAGTCCTACAAGGAAGGGCAGCCAAGAGTCCTCCTTGACGTTCCAGGCGAGGTGGACATAGGTGGCAGAGGAACCAGACAGATTCACTTGGTGGCACATGACTGTGAAGATGGAGCTGCCTGGTTCCTGAGAAGCCCCAGCTCCCCTCTGCTCGGAGCGGGATCGCTCAAACCACAGCTACAAGTCACAGACCCAGGTTCAGCTCGCAGGGAATTTTAATTCCATGCTCAACCAGCCATTGATAACAATGGTCTTTGCTGCTATAAAACTCTCTAAAACACAAACATCTGTGTGCGGATATTACCGTGGCCATGTCTTGATGACAGAAAAAGAAATTCCTCCTTTCACACAGCCCTTTTCAGGGTGGATGGTAACTATGGAGCTTTCACACTCATTGGGTGTTTTCAGGTGGGGAAAAAAAAAGAAAACAAAATCTTACCAGGTATAAATGAACGGGAAAAATATATATATAATATAAAGCCTCACCATAATTAATGGAATACAAACATGTGTGTGTCTGAATGAAATTGCAGCGGTAAGTAAAGGTTTTCTTCGTTCTCTCCCATTTTTCAAATAATTCTTGAAAATAAATATTTGAGGTATTTTTCATGTGAGAGACAGAGAGGAAACACATGCATCATTCTTTACAAGCTATTATTTTTATATTCCTAAATAGCTGCTGTATTAAGAAGCCAAGAGAACACAACTGTGTATTTAGTATCAAAACAAACTCTGTATGAGTAGAGCCAGCACTGGCTGCTCTCCCAAGGGCCTTGCTCTAACATACTTCAGCTTTGATTTGGAAAAGCATCTTTAGGGAAAGAAAATGCCAAAGCCCCGTGTCTGCCTGGCTGCTTGCCTGCCTACAAACAGCTGGCCATGGTGCTAATGAAGGCAGGAATGGGATTGCAAAAGACACTTCCCTCCCTCAAAAGGAAAAAAAGAGAGAAAAAAACCCCAACAACCTGAAACCCCAAAAGTTTGTGCACTGGCTGCTGAGCTGAGACTCATTTTGCACAGGCCACTGGGCAGACATCAGATGGTAAGACGTTTTAATTGCTAATGGCCTGGTCTGGATTTCAATGCGTGACACAGAGATAAAGGACACTATATCCTATTATCAGTCCCCTGAGCAACTGTTACATCTTATTAAGTGTAACTAGATTCATAGGTCAGAATCCCATACACGGAGAGTATATGTATTTTCTTTGACTGGAAGCAGAGTATTATCAGGGCATTCCTTTGCCATAATAATGGTTTGCGAGTTCCTAAGCAGAGCCCTTACATGAGGCTTTGATATTTTTACTTTCATGCTGCAGCTGTTGAAGTGACAAAGCTGGGCTGGAGAGCTATTTGTGCAGCAGGGATGAAGAACAGACACAGATTGCTGCTCTTTTATGTCGCTTTCCACCCCCAAAAAAAGTCTAGGTAAAAAGCACTCAGATAGCGCTGTCGTCATCGTTTTGCAGAGAGAGAAATCAAGGCCAGGCACAGCTACGGGCTTTGCATAAGATCACACAACAAAGCGGTGCAAGGGCAGAAGCAGGAGCGAGCACGTGTGATGTGGCAGCGCTCTCTAACCAACAGACCGTCACTTCCTTCGCTAACCCTGCAACGGGGACGGGGAAGGCAGCACCGAGCTGCGCAACGACTGCAAACTCCCCCACGACTTGGTGCCCGAGAGAAAGACACGGATTTTTCATACAGGTCAACTTCCAGGCCAAGTGAGCATCAACACAATCCCCCAAGGAATGAGGCCGGCAAGAACTAACGCTGGGTATTTTGCATTTTACATGCACGCCTCTCTCTTAAAGTTTTAGAGCTTTTGCTTCTAAATAGGCACCTGGCCAGATTCTGATCCATCGTACAGCAGCGTAGCTCCTCTGAAGGCGATGGAGCCACGTCTATTTTTATCAGCTAAGAATCTGATCCAGCCCTCTAGAAAAGAAGGGGGCACGCAGGGAGCGAGCCGTTCACCTCCTCGCTGCCTCTTGTCGTGCTGCCGCCCGCACCAAACGCTCAGCACCTCGCAGGACTGGGGTCTTCAGGGTGAGGCTTAACATATATTCTCTGGTAGTCGCTGAACTGATTGCCAGCAGAGAGGGAACTGTAAGTCAGCGGTGATAACCGGGGCCCTGCTGAGCTGTTGCCAGTGGGGAACCTTTGCAGCTCCGAGAGGTTGATAGTCTCTCATAAATAACACGTCTGCCAAGAGATGCTGCAGTTTCACTTGCCTTTCATTAAATGGTAAGAAAATGAGTTGATCCCTACTTTGAAATACAGAGACTTGTGGGTTTATTAGCTGCATTACCCACCTCACCCTTCTTTGAGCAACATATTTTTTCCTCCAGTTGCAGAAAGTCAGATATTTTCAAGTCGCGGGCAAGAAACATGAAGAGGCATGTGGAAACCATAGTGCTGAGGGTGGCCTTTGCAGGCTGCACAAACAGTTTTCTGGGTGCGCTGCTGATGCGTTGTGATTAGATGCCATTTTAGCTCGGTGAGGAGCTTTAAGCAATGCTGTTCTTTCTCTGTCCTGCTACATCTGGTCTGGCAGCAGAAAGCTCTCTGTGATTTAAGAGAGATTTTGCGAGGTACAATCTTTCTTCAAATCCTGCGTTTTGTTTTTTTTTTCTTTAATTTCTTTTAGATGAGTTTTCAGAAGCACTGAAAACTCGATGAATCACTTGGCTGAATGGCCCACATAGTTTCCTCTTAAGTCAGCTTTGGCAGCGAGCCACCGAACATATTCTGAGGCTTTGCTTCGAGTAATATTGTTATTGGTGAGATTATTAAAATATTTGAAGGCGGGCCACCCACCCCTTGTGTACCCCACTCTGCACTCAACCAGAGGGAGGAGGGCTGCAGGATCAGGCTGCAGAAATCTGGGCATAAAGGCAGCGATCGAGAGGAAAGCTCGCCTCCAACACTGAAGGAATTTCCCTTGGGATATAACACATGCCCAGCTGCAAGGCTGGGGCAGTCCAGCTGTGTGCCGCTGCCCTTAACGGCGGTTGGATGCGACCTCCGGAGGGATCGGGCCCAGAAAGTGCTGGTGCCAGCCCTGAGGATGAAGCTGCCGCCTTCGCGCTCCCCTCGTGGGGCGATGGAGCCTACGGCAGCGCCGGGACGGGCGGTCTGCTCCCAGGCTGCGGTCAGCCGGCACGGGAGGGACCGCGGGGCCCGATGCTCGGGAGCACGTACCAACCCACAGGCAGCGTGAGTCGGCTTTGCCCCTGCAATCGTAGAAGCATTTAGGTTGGAAAAGACCTTTAAAAATCATCCAGTCCAACCGTAATCCTCTCGCCCCCGTGTTCTCGCTGGGAAGGCGGCCGCGATTGCGTTCCTCGTGTTCCCCGTCTGGTTTCCCACCCTCAGCCTGGCACCTTGCTCTCCTTCAGGGATCCGATCCTGGCGGCAGCTGCCCTCCGTCCGCACGCCCGGCAGCTCCGACGTGAGCTCTGGCTTTGCGGAGGCTTAAAAGGACAGAACGCCTGCGGGGGGAGGAACCGGTTTCGGACAAAGCAGTGAAAGCAGCTGGGGGGCGTTTCGAACGGATTGGAGCCTGAATCAAAACTCCTTTATTCCAAAATTCACCGTTCTGAGCTAGATTCAAATTTTGCAGATGTCTCAAAGGATCTTCTCTAACACAACCCTGGATCTGGGAGCAAATTCTCCTAGTACCGAATTCTGAGTGAGCCCACGTCTCTGCACTCTCCAGTGAGTTTAGAAAGTTTTTTGATTTCAAGCTAATCATTTAGAAAGGATGACAGTCTTTTTTCGAGCAACTGGATTCCAATTAGCTTTACTTTTCGTTTCAAAAAAGGAAGCCACCATAAAGCAAGCATCCTACAAGCTGATAATCTGATGCAAGCACAGAAGGACAAGTACAATCAAACACATCTTGCTGTTTTAAAGCGCTGCTTGCACTCATTTTAGACTCATTTTAGCATGGCAGGTCACAGCAGTATAAACATTGTGGGGGAAAAAAAAAGGCCGAGCTGGCAAACAGTCAGAACTTGCTGTTCCCGACCCAGTAACCTACTTTTTGAGCACTACGTAACATGAAAGCCACCCCTAGCCTAGACTGCGACGTCACCTCTTACTTAACTTCTTAGAGGCAAATAATGGGTCTGGCTGGGAAGAGTTAGATGAGACATGGTCATCATTTACTTCATTCTGGCCACAGAAATCATTTTGGGTTAGGCAGGAATACAGAAAGCGGTTTCTAACCTCAAGTCATTGAAAGCCACCATCTGAACACGCATGCTCCACGCGGCAGAGTTTGGACACGGGAGTCCATCATGCTGACGCATAGAGCGACCTCAAATTTTGTCTACAGCACCAGTGCCACCATCAGCATCATGGCTACGGGTAAAGAAATTGTCCAAGGGAACACTTCACGAAGGAGACCTGTTCTACCTCTGTAGTGCTGCTTTAGCTATTTTCACTTCAACTCCCTCATCCTGACCTGATGTGCTATTCAGAGACCACATCACTCAGTCTTTAAAGGCAGGGGAGACTTGAGGACCTTTGACCAGCAAAAACTGCTCTCTTGCGATAGCTCTCCATGCCGGTTTTCCCTTCAACAGGGCAACAGCAACAGCCATCGAGACCCACCAGCTCTGGGATGGCATCAGCCTTCCTCTTCCCCTCTTCGCTCCCCCCCAGATCTCTCCCCCATCTCAGGCTTCTCTTCAATCCGAGAAGCAGCCAAGCTGATCCCACGCTGTACACTTTGCCACCTCTGTTCAGGTTAATGAAGGATCTTGGGGAACTGCTAAATAAGGTGGGAAGAGATATATTCTCAAAGATATGCAGTATCCCTTTTCTCCAGGGCACCTCCTGGGGTACTGGGAATTTTCTCCTGCATCTTATCTATAGTTTCTCTTCATTTTTTTTAATGACAAAAGCGGCATCACTGGTTGAAATGCACCTGGATACAGTGTCGGTAGCCTGCAGACAAGAAAAGCGGTAACCTGTGGCACTCATCATCCAGAGACAGCCCTCGCTTAACACCTGCTGTCCCCAAATGGGTCAGGCAACAAACACCAGCTGCAAAGTTAGTATCTGTCTCACAGCATGGTGGATCATCTATTTTCATGTCGTATTCCTGGGACTTCCAGGGGCAAGAAAAAAAAAAAAAAGCCAATTATACTACTGCTACTCTTCTGACGGAGCAAAGGAGGAGAGCTGGATCATTGAATCAATGCTAAAGCAGAAAGGAGCGAGATGACTTGCTGGGTGTTTTGGCAGCCTACATTTCACTTGAGCTAGTGGAGGGGTATTGAGCAGCCCTTGCAGACTGTGGCAGAAGGCACGAGCGCAAAACTATCCAGAAGCTCTGCAAAAAGACTTCCACGAGTGCCAGGGTGTCCCAGCACAGCTCTGGCACTGCAGGACCAGAGAGAGCTTAATGGGGCCCCAGTTCAGCAAAAGGCTGTCTACATCTTCAAAGCATTTTGTTTGCCGAAAGCCAGCTGGAGATCAAACACATCAAAACACAACTGGAGATGGGCTAGGAGTAAAGTTTTCAGGCAGTTTTCTACTAGAAATAAAGGAAGAACAGAAGCAGAAAATAGTACTCATCTAGTGTTGTTTGAAACTGTATCTGCCTCTGTGAACATCCTTGGAAATCAGTGTTTAATAGTAGCCATTAAGAAGCAAAGGATAAACTGAAAGACTGAATTAAGGCCTGAAAGAATTAATATTTTACTGAACATCAGGGAAAACAAATAAGAGCAGTAAGACGGAGTGAGAGAAATTACAGAGGGAGCTCTTTAGGGAAATGATGGAAAATGATTCTTTAGTGGAATATGCCCATTTCTGCAGGTGATTGCTTCCATTCCATCTCTCAGCTGAAAAACACATACACGCACACACACACACACGCTATGGGAAGAGGTGGAAATGAAATGACTTTCGGTCGAACATTCCGGCTACATGCAAAAAGAAGCAGCTGAAATAATCAGAACAAAATGTCTTGAAGTTATTCCACCTTCCAGCTGGCTCAAACTGACTAAGATTTTATTTCTGTTGACACTTTGACTTCCCTATTGCAGAGCAGGAGGGGACCGGGCACTGCAGTATCTTAAAAATTCTAGCTACATTTTCTTGCATCATCACAAACCATTTTTCCACCATCTCTTTTACCAGCAGTTTTAACTTAACCTAAGATTAAAAACATATGGAAGTATTTCACTCTAGCTGGCATAAGCACAACGCAAAAGTAAATGTTCTAATAGACATAAAAAGTCATTTTTCTTTACTACAATGTCTAATTTAGATCTCTGAAATTGTAAAATTAAAATCTATTCTAATCCATACTTACACAAAAATGCATTTCTAGCAGATTATAATATCTAACTGCTTATTACACAAAAATCTTGAAATGACTGTATTGTAAAAAAAATAATTGCCTAATTATGAAATCCTGATGATAAAGACACCATTGTCATGAAAACATCTGGGCTACCAGCCCCCCAGAATGCATGAAATTTCAATAGGCAGAGAAAAATCGGGAGGCAGATGAAAGAAGAGTTATAAAGAGGTCCAGAGAAAAAAACATCACCACTGCAATTTCTGTATCAAAGTGTGGGTGATGACTACAAACAAGCAAGCCAGTAATAACCTATTCACAGTAGCAGAGCAGGAAACATGTATGGGGATGTGAGGGACAAGTAACAAATAACCTTGGAAAAAAATATACATCTACTCTACCTCTCTATAATGACAACCTGGAAAAACATTCATTGTATCAGGGTTTTAGAAGACCGTTTAGCAATCTGATGCCTTAGAATATGAGTTGTCAAATTTGAACAGAGCAGCAATCGGTACCATTTCTATAGCATTTAACCCACATTAAACATCATTTAAATGAGATTTGAAGTAGAAAACAGGAAGAGGAAAAGGAATGAAGGAGGGGGAAAGGTCAGTTACGCACAAACAGGAGAAGTATTGAGAAAAGTAAGAGAAGTTTGACTGTTGCGTTCAGTTCAGCCCAACAGGACTAATTACCAACGAGAAATCTGGTCCTTGTTAAGCCTCTTGTAAATGCTATGTTAATAGCGAAGTTAGTGGCTATGCATATTTTAGCCGCTTACGAAGCGATGAAAGCTTTTCTTGGAAAACAGGGACTATGACGACGTTGTTATCCCAGACGTGAGATGCTACACCAAAAGGACCAGGGGAAGCACGAGAATGTCTGCAGTAGGCTGGGAGATGCAGTCTAGGGAGAACAGACCTTGCCTGCGAGCCAGGATGTGATGGTGTTGGAAGGATCTCTCCCAAAGCAGAGCTTTTCTCCTTTTCCACCCGAGCCCAAGCCCTGAAGATGTGTACACTGATAACTGGCCCACGGCTCGCAGGTGATTCCAGGTAAGCTAATGAGGACTCATTGTTCAGATGGTTAAAAGTTAAATGGGTGAAAGTATTGACAGGTCTAACAGCTTCAGTAAGGCTTGATTTCTTAACTCTAACTAGAGATCCCACCACTGGCAGCAACTTTTCACCACTGATCAGCCTGAACCTTGGACTCTGCAATGGAAACCTCATGTGTAAATAATCTGCAAGGCCCCAGAACCAGACTTTATGGATGAGACATCAGAGGGTGCTGTATCACTGATAGGATATGACACTTTTTTACAGGGGTGATTACAATGCAGATGGCATCAAAAGCACAGTAGCCTTCTCACATGGTTGCCATCTGTGATTCTCGGCTAAAGGTTATATGAGGATTTCTATTACAGAATGCTGCTGGCTGAGATTTATAATTCAGTGGACAGCCAAATTCTCAGCCAAGAAGACCTTCCAAATGAAAACTGTTCAGTTGTGGGTATTCTGCTCATGTTGGATATTTTTGATCACTAACACGATACAATCCACAAAGCAGCATCAGCCTGTGCATCTGATATGTTTTCCATAAATGGCTCTGCACAACAGCCAAACTGATGGAGTCGATCATCTCCTTTGGCCTCGGCTCTGCCTGCTTGTTCGCACAGCGTTCAGATGGTAGGATGAAACTCACCCCCTGCGTGAAGACTCACCACAAGATTTGTACAGCACTTAAGTCTCCCCTAAGCCTGATATTTGGGCTTACAGGGGATTTAAGAAGAGTGTGCACTGTGCAACGGCCTGCAGGGTACTGGTGAATAGAGTTGCACGCACTAGGAAAAGCTTTCATATCTTCTGCAGAAGTGTTACTTTTCTGCCAAGTAAATAAAGATGCGGCTGCTATTTACTTTCCAGCACATATTGCAAAGCTCAAGTTAATTAAACTTCTAAAACACACAACAGAATAAATCTGGATTGACATAATGCCAACAAATTGTATATGAACTCTTTCCCATGCACTAAGTAAATATTTGCTTGGAAGGAAGTATCTTGCGCTGTCCTGGACAAAGGACAAGCCGGTTAGAGCACTGGAGCCAAGAGCCTCATTTCTGCTCTTGTGGGCTCCAGAGCTGAAAATCTGGGATCCCCCGAGTCAGCTTACACGGAGTTCAAACATCAGGGAAACACATCAGAAAGAAGACAGGCAGGATAAACCTCGCAGGCGTGATGCCAGGCTCACCATTACGGTGGCCACTGGTAGCTCTGTGGCACTGGAGGACCTTGGTACAGCATCAAAGACCTCAGGTATTTCCCTGGGGGGGGTTAAAGTTTGTAGCACAGGGGTATGTCAGCGGTTGAAAGGATGGCCCAAATCCAAAACCATCCCCAAAGCTCAACATACATTACAGAAAAAAAGTCCCCTTTTCCTCAGAGAAGCCAGCCCTTGTAAAGACTACTGTAGCTCTCAAAATCCAAGCACTAGAAATCTAGGAATATTGGGTCTGTTACTCATTTACCTTTAGGTGAATTTCCAAAGTACTCCACGTATGGGTAGATTTCTAAAATATATTTTCTCTTGTCCAAAACCTAGTTACTCCCAATAAAATGCACAAGGAACCCCAGTTGAACCTTGTTTGACATTTACAGAATGCCCTTTCAAATAACTCTGGTCTATTAAGGCAATTGCATTCTGTTAGGCTGTGCAGTGACTAAATACCTTTGTTAATGGCAAAGCTGCCTCTGACTTCAGCAGTCAGAGGTTCATTCCTAAAACCCCATGAAATTTCAATCTGTTACTAACCCTCTCATTATTAATATTTTTTTTTTATTTCATCTTTAAAGCAGGTGGACTGATTGCACAAGGCTGAAAGATGTCCGAAAGAGCAGTGTCTTCTACTTGGGAACAGGGTATGACGTGTAAGTACTTCCAAAATATGTGAATCACGCTGGCAGGCTGTCACAACACTTTTCTGACTTCAAACCTACACAATCCGAGATCCTTTTTCTTAGTGTCACTCCATATTATGACTCTTGCCAATCCTCACTGGCCAGCTACAATTCAGTTCTGACAAATTTCAAGAAAATTGCAACTATGCTAACAAAGTCTCTTAACCTCCACATCAACTCCCTGCTGAAGTACACGCAGAGATACATAAAAGTGGAAAAAAAAGGAAGATTATTTTAAACTGACATGTTACTTGGACTCTCATACCTGTCTTTCAAAAACTGATTAGATAGCGCTACTGTCCTGGATTAGAGGGTCTGGGATTTTGTTTATGTTTCCAAGTAAAGGTCACAGGGAATTGCTTTTAGTTGGTCTCTTGTCTTCTATGATCCACAGGGATAATGGACACACGTAATGCTGCTTATCAAAATACTATACTCTGTATCTACATCACTGCTGCTCAGGAAAGACAGAAGCATTACTATTGATTCCTCTATATAAATAAGATAAATATGGCTTATGAGAAGGCATATTTACATAAGTTTTGATGACTCATGCAACAGACAGAGATGCCTTAATGCACTTTTTTCTTCTCCTACACACTGCCACGTGCTCCGTGCTTTGTCAGGAGCTGTTTCACAAAAAAGAAATGTCTCAACAGCCTTTTTCTCCCATATAAGAGCTGTTTCCAAACATCAATGCTACCTTCTGTTTCAACAGTACTGTCACCCAGTGTATTGTTACTGAGCCGTTTGCAATGCAAATCCATTGCAACCTACCAAATTTCAGCATGGGCGAATGCGAAGTGAATTTTTCATTTTGGCGTTGCAATGCAATGGGCTTCTGTGTTTGAAAAAGAGTGCCCTGAATTTCCTACATAGCTGAAGCCAGTTCTTGCACCAACGATTACTTGATGTTCCTAATTTAGGCCCTTATTCAGCAAATGTAGTGAAACTTGAGCTCCTGCTTAGGTTCAGCCCTATTCAACAAAGTGCTGCTGTGCAAGTTGAAAATTCAGTCTAGCTTTTCACAGCTTTTGTGTTTCAATAGTTTTCATTCAGCAGGGGGCAAGATTGTAAATGTTACCCATGTTATTTCTAACACGGCTCAGCTTCCTTGGTTTAGCATCTTTATGAAGAAGCCTTAACCACAGCATCCAGCTCAAAAAGATCAAAACCACCCCAGACCTTGCCCTCAAAACAACGAAACAAAACCACCCGGAACAAAATTAACAGCTTTGGCATGCATTTATGGGTAGCTGGAGGATGTTAGAGAGTCAGAACTGCTGCAGAAATACCTTCTGGCAGAGGTCAATGAGAACTTCCAGTTAAGTGAGGAAGAGGAAGGCAGGCCGCGGAAGCCTCCCCCCGCACGCCGGCGGGAGCGGAGTGCCTACCTTCCCATTTTCCAGGAACAAATCCTGGCTTGTGTAAACACAGCCACGCTTGTGAGAGCCAGCGGTAGCTCACATGCAATCAGTAGCCCCTTCAGAGTAAGTTCTCTTCTAAGGACGATAAAGATCTAGACAATGGAAATGTTATTTAAATCTAAATTCCTCCAGCAAACCCTTGGTCCAGGGCAGGGCAGGCCAAGCAATCAGTGGCCAGCTGGATTTTCAGAACACACTCTGCACGGCACTGGGACACAAATCCCGCGGCCAGATTCACTTGAAACAAATAGCATTAAACTTCTGAAAAGCGACTCAGGATGTCCAAACTGAACTGCCTGGAAAGGGCCTGGTTTCCAAGAAACATTCAGTGTCTGAAACAAATGGACCCATGTAAACCTCAACTCACTGCTGCCCAAGATGGTCACTAGGGCCTCTTTGCTTTTATGTGCCACTGATTTTAAATTATGCCACCTTCCTGCAAAATGAGCTATTTCTAGGGATGTAATGGCAGCTTTCCAACCCCAGAAATTTAATTTACTAATGTTCTTTGATGTCTGTACATTGTTTTTTTTCCTGGGTTGCAGTGGAATCCCAGATTATTGCAAAATTGAATCTCACCTGCAAAGTAAAACTTTTGGATAAGCTTCCTTTAAAGACTTCAGTAGAACAGCAGTATTTAGTAAAAAATCTCTAATACCTACATAGCAAGGATTTGAGAAGACGACGACTCAAAAACCTTTTTGTTTTGTTCAGCTTCATAGAGAAAAAGGTGAATTCTGCACTGATGGCTGATCCACTGGCACAGACACAAACAGGATGACACCTCTTGATGAATTCTACTGTATGCTTTAAAAAAAGCCCAAACCTATAGGAAAGAATTCAGTCTACCTAATTCTGCAGTTTTTTAAAGTACTTTCTAGAGCTCATCACAATTTGTACACAACACTTAAAATAAATCTACAGCGTTAAGGAAAAGAAAACCTTTTTGCCTAAAATATTTCTGTCTTACATTGTTTTGGAGGATTTATTCTCTTATCTTTTCCCACCAAGTACTTTTAACTCACAGTGTCGCTTGCCATTGACCTTCTGGGAACATGGGTTTTAGGAGGAGGGCAGCAAACAGGTGCCAATCATCTCTGAGAGTAGATCATGAAGGGATTTTACAGACTCCATCTCCAATGCTTAGCTTTAAATGCAAGTTGTAGCCTTTAAATCAATTGGACAGCGAAAGTTTAACCATCAGGGTAAGCAAGTACCAATCTCAATGCGCATGGCCTAAAACGCTTTGAGGAACCACTTTTTTGGGGTGCTCTCCAGCACTGTCTGTGGGTCCCTCAGCAAGGGTTTCAAGCCCTCAGTAGGTGGATCTCCCTTCTGGTAGGTAGGCTAATTTAGGGAGTGCTTTTTAGGCATAAATGCCTCATTGGATCTCTCCAGTGGCAATGCAGCATTCTCATCCTCGCAGGCCTCATACTAAGAGAGTCTTCTAAAGAGTATTCAAAACCCTAGACTGTCCATCACCTCCCAATAATTGTTAAAGCCATCCAAAAAAAACCCAAACCCAATTGCTGAAGACTGCAGTGAACACACAAACCAAATGTATAAGCCTACCAGTAAACATTTTTCTGCCTTAAAAAAAGTTACATGTACACGTAGGTACCATTCTAATTAGAAATGTCTTCACCTTTTGGGAGCCAAAAGGTAATTTCAACAAATATTTCCTCCTGAAGATAAAAATAAAAGTGCTGTTATGGGAACAGAGCTGTGTTTTCCAACAGCCTCTGTATTACAGCTGGTTAAAGCTACCAATGATGTGCTTTCCAGTAAGACACAACAAACTGTTTGAAATTCAGAAGAGTGATAACACACCTTCAGCTTTGCTATGTGTAGCAGTCGGTAACCAAAACACATCCCGAGGTAAACACTGGAGGAGCTGGGCAGGCGCTTCCCCGTGGCTCCGCTCTGTGACCCTGTTTCCCTGATGCTATCGCTTTATCCTCATTGTAACACTTCAAAAAAAGGACATAAACATCTCATACATTAAAATGCCCTTGACTTTTATGAGCAGCCTGACTCAGCAGCCCTCAGGGTGCAGTTTCACGACCAGCTCAAGCACATCTTGCCCTTGAAGGACTTACACCACTCCCAGCCTCCCTTGCATGGAAAAAAATCACACTTGCACGGTTGAAAGCTAGTGCTGGAAGAAAAGTTTTAAAAAGATCAGCTTTCAACTACTTTGCCACTGCTGTGCTGATGCAGCAGTGATGGCAGGGAGTGGGAGAAGACAGAACTGCCTTCTTTGGTCTTAAATCAGCTACTCTTGAATTGGTATCCTTGGTCGCACAAGCCATCATCTGTGACAGCCACCAAGGATTCTCACATGCACCTTGGTGTCTGCAGGAAACGGAGGGGACCTCAGCTCTGCATCTCAGAAACATGTGAATGCTGTTGGCATCGGTGGGCTGACAGCCAGGAACTCCACAGTGAACCTACTGCCCTGCCACTAAGTGATTTTAATAAGGCATTTATTCTGTCTCCCATCTCCTTTTCATGACAGCATTTCAAACCACTTTCCTGTCTCGTTTTCTTAAGCTTTAACTCTAGAAGTCACGTCAGCACATCTCTACTTTTGGTTGTGATGGATCTCCTTGTGGGGAGCAACAAAATGCCCCACCTGAAGCTCCTTCCAGACATATTTTGTACAGTCCCATCATTTCAAAATGCATATTGTAATTGACAGCCTTTGAACTCTATGCACGATCTACTGTCCCAGCTTAACACAGCACTCCAACCTCGTGTGGAGCTTCTCATGCAACCACAGGAAAGACAATATTGTCAGCAAGCACCCTCTACATGTGGAGCACTGCACAGATGACTGAACAATTTAAGGGGAGTGAAAATATTCTTACACACTATTAAATGCCACGGAGGAACAGTTGTTAAGGGCGGATATAAAGACCTGTGAAGAGGAAACTATTCAGAGTGTTCAGCACTGAGTTTTATTGTCCCATAAAGCTCAGCACTGTGCCCCATATGCCACAGCGTCATCTGAAGAAACTGCATCTATGATCTAATGTTTAAATCTATAAACACTTCTGTAGCACAAAGGTTGCCAAAGATCAAGGAGCTGATTCAGCAACAGACTTCATTTAATATTAAGAAGCAGCACCTCCATTAACGGGATTCAAGGATCTGCTATGCACTTGGGCCAAATGAGGGCCAAAATGGGGGATCATTTCAGAAAGACATGTTGCGTCTTGTGATGCATGGGTGAAGTCTCACCTGTAAAAAGAGAGGAAGAAACCTGGGAGAGATCCACTGTTTTCCTGCCATGGAAGCATGAAGGGACAGTCATGCCCAGTGTAGCAACAGTGAAGAACAACCTAGGGCTGAAGGCCAGCAGGAGGTGGTGCAGGAAGGTATCAGCAGAAGCAGGTACCCACCATCCTCCCTCCCCCAAACCCACCACACAGCCATCGCAGAGCCCACGGGCTGCACTCGCACCGGTGTAAGTGAGGTCCCGGCAGGGTCTCTAGGTTAAGGATTGGCATCTTGCTACACAGGGAACAGAAAGAGAGAGCCGAGAGTCTCTTTGTGTGCCACTTGCCACAGCTCCCACCCATGAAAGCTTTGCTGAGAGTCCCATACTGATGACCAGGTCTCACAGCGTTCCCCTTTTCTATACAAGGCTCTGTTCCAGCTCCTCAGGTTGCTTGCATATCTGTGCTACATTGCTAAGCAATGTACAAGGATATGTTTTCTGACAAATTCCATGTCGCTTCTGTTCCTCAGAAGTCCTATTTTATCAGTGCTTAGGGATGAGGGTCTACAAGCCCTTGAGCAGACATGCAGATGGAGTTTGTTTAGCAAAGCTGGTGACTGTTCTGCTCCTTAGCTTTTTTTGTGCCTCTGAGACAATAGTTTCCAAGGGACAACTGTGTTCTTGAGAAAAGCAGACTCCAAATTTGACTTTGGGTAGAGCCCTAAGGTGGATTAGACATTCTGCCCACCTCAACTGCATGCTGTAAGCAGCTTACTTGCAATATGACAGATTTAGCAAAAGTGACAGTTGCTTGCCATCCAATATCATTAGCCAGCCCTGCCACAAGCGCTCAGACGTGGTGCTCCATCTCCTTACAAAATCAGCTTGTTAGTAAACATAGAGCCTGGCTCAATATTTTCTGCACAGCTGAAGAAGTACTTTGAGCAGGGGACTGCCCAATCCACCCACCTATGGAGACTCAAAATCAAATTCTAGCCAAGATGAGGTCAGAATAGCAAATAGGTTCAAGGGACTGGCATGTCGGAGGGACTGGGATGGCTAAACATCTGTGCTTACCTTTATTACTCATCCTTCATTACCTTTAGTACTCTAGTCCTCGAGTCTATGGAGGGAATGGCAATCTAATCAAAAGGCTACTGAAGTCAATGAAAACATTGTAATTTATTGCACTCCTTTCCCCAGCTGACAGGGCTCAGCACCTTCCCCAAGGTGCTCTGCGTCAGCAGGTAAGAGCCGGACTGCTCTTCCAGGTAGGCAGAGGAGGACCTCTGCTTCCTATGTACATGTTTGTGTTGTAATGTTAAAAGAATTTTTGTAGTAATTAGATATCTCTTAATTCCTCCAACAAAATACTTCAACTAGAAAAAAAATTGGCTGAGTCAATCAGATGGCCGCAAACAATACCATTTGTACTAAAGCCTCACTTTTATTTTAAAAAGTTTAATTTAAAGAACAGAACCGGTTTCATTGCTGATGATGGAAAGGTTTAAATATAACCCCAGTCAAACCTGTGATTTCCCCTTTATAGCCAGGCAGGCAAGACTGCGTGCTGAACCATTCCCTCCCCTGCTATACAAAACCATGGACCTGCACAGCTGTAGCACATCTCCCGTAATGCAGCCCAGGAGAATGATTTCCCAAAGGTCTTCACAGTAATCCCAAGCCCAGGTAATTCTATGATAATTTCAAGTGGAGAAAATGAAATGTTTTTATTTTAACATACACCTTTCGGGAAAGAACATCCCACTATTTTACAATGAGCTACTTAAAAACATCCTGGGAAATTTTCCAAGAGCTACAGTGAAATTGAAGAAAGATTACTTACTTTAGGGGTTTTATTAGCATGTTGGAAATCATTCTTGTTCCCTCCCCTCCTCCTCCCAAAATAAAAGCCTTTATTTTCTGAAGCTGAGACACTTCTGACGAACCTGGCTCCAACCCTGCCACGGAGGTTTACATGCTGACAGCTTCACTGGCTGCAGCTCGGAGCTAAACTGTCGGGGCTCAGCCTGCCCCAAAGGCAGTGGGGCGAACGGGGGCTGGGGAAGGCAGGGATTTATCCCATCCCAAAGAACTTAAACTGCAAGCAGTGGCTGAGCTGCCAGCCAAACCCAGCTCTGAGAGACCTCCAAGCTAAAGGAAGAAATGCGGTAGGTTTTAAGCCCATTTTAATACCCTGAAAGATTCGTAAGCACCGGAGAGTCATTTTACTGCAAAGTGCATCAGATGGCTTTACCTTGGTGAGATGGGTGCTCATGGCTTCAGCAGCTGCCAGGAGGTGGCACTTTGCAATATGACGAGGGAGGCCTGGGGGTGGGTCAGGTGGGTCAGGTTTTGGGGGTGTCCCCTATGGAGCCGGGGGACCCTTCCTGATGCTCCTTGTGCCATTTGGGCTCTTTACTCCAACCGGTCCTGTCGCTGTACCGCAGGCACGCACGCGAGAGGGGTTTGCCATGTGCCAGGCACGGTCCAAAAAGCAAAATGAGGAGCGTGGATGGGAGCAGGGCGGGGAGGTGGGTGCTGCTCCTGTCCCTGGACCACGCAGCTGGGGCATGGTTGTGTGGGGATCCCACGGCCCCTGCCCTGGGGCAGGCTCCTGCCCAGCCCCATGGAGGTCCAGCCTTGCCACCCAGCTGCCCTGGACCGCACCACAAAGCGCTGTTCCAAGGATGTTAACAGAAGGGGAAAAAAAAAATATGAAAAAGTATGTACCATTTAAAGGCCAAAGTCACGGCCAGGGCAGACAGACGGCGACATGAACCCACTCACCAGCCCACTCACCTTGGATTCTCCAAATCGTTCTCTCCATTATGTGACATGCTTCTACACTGCTTGGCCCAAAACTTCTCAAAGACTTTTCTTCGCCTACCCTCACAGCAATGAACATGTGCAAATGTCTACAGTTCTCAAATTCAACAAACAGGCAAGGAGATTTAAGAGGGTGGCACGAAGAACACACTATTAAAATGTCAAGGTTTCAACAGGAAACATCCAGATACCTCCCATTATCTGAAAACCTCTTCTCTGCACAGTCAGTACCCATCCTTTCCTCCTACTTTTATCACTGATGCCTTCACCTAAGTCTTTATAGTTATTTATAACCTTAGAACTGGGTTAATCCTGCAAATTTTTAGGGTTATTTGAGTGTTCACCATGTGCATTTTAACATTCTGCTAACCTGGATGCTAGGTAGTGCTTTGACTGATTCTAGAAACATGTAATACAAACACAAGTCCAGGAACTCTCCTCCACAGCAGAGTTGCTGAAACAACTGCAGGCAGGTAGTGATATTTCAAAAAAAAAAAAAAATCACACTCCTGTTGCTTTCTCATGACCACCAAGAGATGTGTCCAGCTTTATCATCTGAGTGCTGATAAGATAAATACAACCGCTTACTCCAAATTCTGATCCAGGCTCCTACAGTTCCAGAAGAGCAAGCACCTGACCTCAGGACCGTGGCTGAGCCGAGGCAGTCATCCCACACGGGAGAAGGTCTTCCAAGTGCTCCAACTGCAGCTGAACTTGGCAGGCAGCTTCCATTAGAGCCACCCCAACACAAATTAAGGGCCAAACCGCTCAGTCTAGGGACTGACGACTGGTGGGGACCGTGGGTTGAGGGCTGAAGCAGCTGCCAGCAAAGATCAGCACCAGCACAGGGCTGTGCTGGTTTCCTGCTCCAGACTTGCCGGACTGGTTTTCTCCTTGGGGCACATGAAGGCAAACGCCAAAGTCGCTCCATTAGGCATCTCTCTGCCTGGTGTTTTAAAGGAAGCAAAGGAAACTACCTGCAGGCACCTTTGGTAGGATGGCTGTCAACTAACAGATGCAAAGATGCTCAGCATTCGGCCCCGCGATGTAACACGGCGCCGTGCCTCTGCTCTCTCGGAGGCAGCACCGCTCTTGCAGCTGCAGCGGGGAGAGGAGTTCAGTGGCATTAAGTTATCTCCACGGTGACTTTCTCAGAATGCGTACTAACCCACGTCAGGAAGTCGAAGCAGTCCTAATGACCCTTGTCTACATCAAAATAACTCTCCTTCAAGAAGCGAGTTACTCCTTGGGCAAAGCATGCCTAGCACTGCTTTTGCTGAGGCATCTGGCTGGTAGGAGTATTAACCAGGCTAAAATTCCACCATAGGAAAGACTCAGGAAAGGTGCTGACACAGTCATATCCAGGCAAGTCGGTGACAAACAACGTGAGCAACGTCAGCCTGCTCGGAGAGCGGTTCATAGAGGGGAACAACCGTCCAACAGCAGAGTTCAGATAAACTCAGAGCAGCTTCACCAACAGGAGACTTGCAGCTGGATTGCAAATCCCAGCTCCACACCAAGTTGTAATGATATTTTAAATATTTTATTACCATTTCATAATGGTAATTAAACATGTGCATGCGCACAGAGAGAAATCTGCTTAAATATAGGGCAAGACTCACCATCTGCAGGCAGCAACCAGGACCCCGCGAACTCAGCTATGGGGCTGCAAAAGTTACAAAGCCACCAACACCGTGGTGATCACGTATGAAAAACTAGGCAGCTATGGGATATTTCTATACCTGTGGTCACTTACGGCCTTCTACCTGTGGTCAGTGATGCACCCAGTGCTTGGGGGCTTGCAGCATTGGAAAGCCTAACTCCACTGCTGTCTTTGCAGGTCTGGGGGAACTGTTGCATTGCTGATGCACGCAGGACTAACTCGCCTCTCCCTCCTGCAAAGGGAAAGCAGAGGTTTCTGCCCATCCTCCTGCCCAGCAAGACAGAAATACCTCAAGGAGAGAGTGGAGCATAGCCTTTGAGGTGTGGTGGCATCTATGTTTAAGTTCCCAGCAAGGCTGCCCATCACTTTCAACTATTATAATGATTTTTATGACTTCTTATGTGCATTTAGCAGTCTTTGTTTCCTGGCAAGTCCTGTGCTGCTTCTATTCAGTTGCACCCTACCCCAGAAGTAGGGAGCCTGGTAGAATGAAGCTGAGCTTTTCAGCCCTGGTGTGACTGAAGCTGTTCCAGTTCAGTTTTAAGCCCAGGACCAAACTGGCTCATTGGCTTCCAACCAGCTCACATGGGCAAAACTAAAGTGGATGAAACAGAGACAGCCTATCCCCAAGTATCTCCTTTCCCCTTGCCAGAGCGCAGCACCACGTGGAGTCTCAATATTGTCCACTGCTGCCGATTCCTACCTCTGGCATGAACGACGGGTGACGCAGCCCAGGAGAGGGAGGGAGAGGATGGACAGGAGAGCGCAGCGTGGCACTACGCTTCGGGTCCTGGGAGTCCTGCTGGGGAACAGGTCTGACAGATACCAGTTTTCAGCTGGACCACTATCCTGGACCAGAACCAGACCATGTTTTGGTTTGGTTCTGGTTTGGATTAAAAAATTTTAAAAGTCACACCAAGCCAAAACCCCACCCAAACCAGGCTCAGTTCCTGCCTGAGGGAAAAAAAAGCAACAACGCCGGCTAACTTGCAGTTCAGTGCCACGCTGTAAGTTCTCACCAGGCAGCCCTGCTCAGGGCTCTGGTCATCTGAACTGCTCCTTCCATTTTGTCCAGTTCTGTCCACGGGCAGCTGTTACTGGGATACAGACCTGCTCCATTAAACCTCTTGCACTTCGACACCAGCCAACCTGCAGGTCAAACCATCTTCTGTTTGCCTCTGGCTGGCATCAGCTGGGAACTGGTCAGCAAGAGAGAGATCTCTATACTTAAATACTAATCGTATTTTTAAATCTGTGATCCCTTTCTGGCCCAGGGAATGAGCCCAGCAGGATCCAGAACAGAGCCCCAAGCCATTAGGTTTTAACAGACCCTTTGCTCCACGTGTGTGCTCCCTCCTTGCCCTTCTCCCCTGCTTCTTGGAGCATGCCAGAAACCCACCGCTGTGATCTCAGGAGCACATTCAGAGTAATAAAAGCGTGAATTACGCCTTGCCGTCTGGCATTGTAATTACCACCCACCCGCTGTCCTCCCCAGGGCAATAACCTGAAGTGAGGGCAGACCCCAGACAGGGTCATACCTGTAGGCCAGTCGTGCAGCGGTCCTTACTGCACCACGTGGCTTGTAGTAAGAAACAGCTCCTGCCTCAACCTGCCTGCAATCTTCACAGATAATGTTTTTTTTATTAGTTGCACCCACTTATAGCACGCAACTGATGATCTTGCCCAAAGCAACGAGGTGTTTCTGCAGCACAGAGAAGCCACCTTCCCTGGTGCAAAGACGGTTATATGCCACGCTTGCCACCAAGGTGGGATTTCATTAGCTCATTTCCCTTCCCGAGGTCCGAATCCTGGACACCACGTCCGCCAGCCCCAGCCATCCCTGCCACGCTCCTCCTGGGGTGCTGGGGTGGGGGTACGGAACGTCGGGGAGCTGCTCCCTGCAAAACTTCTGCAACAAACCAGAAGCGCGCTGGTGATGGTGAGATGCAGAGGAAGCGGCCACCACGCATCTGCCTGCCCACGACCCCAGAGACCAGCGTAAAAACCGTTTGGCAACCAGTCCGCATGCAGCTCACGCGAGTCTGGAGTGGGACGCTGCCCTCAGATTGAGTCCCCTCTGCTTACACACGTCTCCTCACACAAGGGCCACACAGCCCGCCGGGGACCAGCCGGATCTATGGGGCCGCCAGACCCAAGCAGAGTGAGAGAAGAACAAAGATGAAATAGGACGTGGGTCCCAGCAGTCTGCTATTCCAGCTGAACATTGCAAGGACCAAATGCAAAAGCCGAAGTGACAAGAATTGTGGCATCAAGTACCTTTTAGATGAAAACAAAAAAACTGAAAAAAAAATAAAAATCAAGCACAAGAGAGTCAGAGTCACAGTCCCAGGGGAATACGAGTTTGTATCTAATACCAAGCGATTTTTCTGTTGCACAGTTCATTTTAGGACAACGCTCACCCCTGCAATGCCAGTCCCACAGCCTGAGGCTGCTCCAGATTTAGGCACCTGACTGTTCAGGAACAAACATTTCTGTTTGTGAATAATTCAGATCCCCTTGCTTATTTAGGTTCATTTGGGCTCTGTTTCTCACTGTTTGAATCTTCTGAGCTTACAGCTAATTGGGCTGTGGACATTCAGCCCCTCTCCACAGCCCTTCTCTTTCTGTAAGGGAACCACCGGTTTCACCAGTAACTCCTGCATACTTCAAGCGCATACAGAACAAGCATAACCCCAAAAAGCTCAGGCATTCTCTTTGTTGTACATCTTGCTGCAAACCGAGATTGCTTTCCGTTCCTAGAGGCACATTTGACCATAGCTCGAGAGCGCTACGCACATGAGTAGCTCTTCGGTGACAGCGGCAAGCACGTCCAGACCTATAGCTCCAGCCTTAAATCAAAACAGACATGGGTATCCGGCACTCATGGACAGAGTCATCCAGCACGCGCTCACCAGTCAACATGAACATTTGCGCTCAACAAGCAAACGTACCAGCTGAGCTGCAAACAGGCACAACTCCGCAAGTGCAAAAAAACCAACAGCAAAGCCCCAGCAAGTTACATTCTGAACAGCATCAACATCTTGTGATTGTTAGACGTAAAGCATTTCACTGCCTGAGCACAGCCTTCTCTCAAAAAGTGTTATTACCACTATTAAGGGAAAGCCATTGTGGCTTAAGCACAGCATATTCTTAATTGTGTTTCAGACACAGAAAAACCGTACACACAAGTTACAGAGCTGTTTCACAAAGCAGCGATATCCTATAATGATCTTATTCAGGCAACGTGCTAACCGTGCAAAGTGGCTGCGCTCGCTTGAGGTCCCATCGCCTGCACCCACATCTCAGCCTGGGATTTTGGAGCCCCTTTTCAGCGCCACACACGCGTTCGCACCCCCCTTTCCCCCTCCACCACCCCGAGAACCACGGTCCTGACTTACCCTTTAGCCAGCCAGCAGCCCCAAACCCTGCGAAACCTCCCGCAGAAGAGTTGACGGAGTTTTTTACCTCGTTACCCGGCGAGGGCGTTATATAACCGGCACCGTTTTGGCAGGCGGCGAGGACGCACCAGCCGCGCGTCCCTCTCCTTCCCATCCCGCGCGGACACATCTCCTAACGACAGCCGGAGCGAGGGAGGGGCAAGGTGGGCTCGGGGGGACTCGTGAAAAGCAACGCCGACAGGATCAAAGAAAGTTCAAAAGGCGCCTGGCGTTTATTAACAGGCATCGCTACTATGAAAGGACGCGGCGTAATGGTGTAATGTTCCTTAGCCCGCTGAAAGCGGCTTGGCCTAGATTTTCCTGTACCGTTTGATGTGACCATTCATGCAAACGGGAGTAAAACTTTCTCTTTGCTTTTAATTAAGGAAAAAAGAAAAGCAACATGTACAAAAGACCTTTTTCTGCTGTCATCTGGGTCTTCTGGGCTGCTGTCAGACGGAGGATATGCAGGAATCGGCCCCATTGATTAAACTATTATTAGCGGCAAACAAACAGATGTGCTCAGCGAAAGACAGGACAAACCCCGTGCCCTGTACTTCTGGACTAGATACAGGAAAAAAAAAAAAAATTATTTTACCAAAGGCTTAGTTGGTATTTTAGCAAAGAAAAGTGGAAACATTCTCTAGCACACGGGGCAGAGGCATTTTAATCTGCAGAAATCAAGATAAACAAACAACATTATTGCCTTTGCTCTGTTCCCACATACAAAACCCCACCAGCTTTTGTGAGACAGGGACCAGGTCCTGTATTTGAAATCTCATCCTAAACAAAACATGGCTTGTAGTCATTCAGGAGGTCCTGGTGCCCATGAATCATTGGCGGACACAGCACACAGCCCACAAATGCATAGAGCCTGTAGCTTTAGGACAGACATAAAACTCTTATGTAAGCCATAATCCTCTCAGACTCCTTATTCAGTGATTTTAAGATCCGCACCGTAGGAGCCTGCTGGCATCCCAGTGGCTTTTAATCAATTTGGAAATGGGAAACTCCAGTTGCAGCGCAATCCCCTCGCCGACACCGGTGTTATCGTCAGCACGTGGCACTACCTCGCAGGGTTTCGGACCGCAGAACAATTCTGTACACTGATATTTTGGTCCTCTGCAGAACTGGCGCTGTTGCTTTCTGTGCTGAGTGAATCACCAGGATTAATCTCCTGCAGAGTTCACGGAGGTTAACGATAATCAAGTTAAATTTACACTATATGATCAGTTTAATTAGGTACTGTTATACAACCCCTATTAATTACAGTGATAATACCCTTATGAAATGCAGATGGGAGGGTGGGGCTGTGGTCAGAGGGGGCTTGGCTGCTCAGATGATTTCAGGAAAAAGCCACATTAAAATGCTCTGTGTGTACCTTTAGTTACCTGCTTGCCTCTGCCAGTGCTCAAGATGAAACAAAAAGCTTAAAAAAATAAATTATAATCCTACAAAACGTAACTCTAGAAGACAAGACTAAAGACCTCCCACATGCTATGCTATCACCTTCTGTTTACACCAAGAAGCAAGAACGCCTTTTAAAATCCCAACGCGCCAGAATCATCACTAGCTTGCTGTGCTCAAAATCCTACCCAGAGAAGCCCAAGGTGATAGAAGCCATTTATTTTGCACCGAGATATTAACTCACTTGAAAACAAGGCAGGTCTCCCAGTATTATTAAAGCAAGTTTCTCTTTCCCTCCCCGAGTTTACCCCTCCAATGACCTGTTGGGTCACGGCAGACGCCAGCTCGTGCTCGGCATTTGCTCCCCTGGGACACGGACCCCGCGTATGCCCAGGGGACCCCCCCCTCTCGGTGCCCCCGCAGCACCTGCATTGCTTTGGGAGGACGCTGTGGGGAGAGGCGGCTGACCCGAACCCCTCGGTGAGCTATTTCTGCTAGAAGCCGGGGTGTCTCTGCCGACAAGGTGCAGCCGGGGGGAACATCAGCTCACGAGCGGACTCCAGCTTTCAGCGCTCGGTAGCAGCTGCGATAGGAGACAGATTGCGCTGCGTGACATTTCAAGCCCGAGACTAGGTCTTTGCTTTCGGTAAATCTTGCCCGAGGTGTGCTATAGAGTGAAGCTTGTGCCACGTGGCTTCCATTTAGCATCTGCTCCATGGGATGTTGGATGGCTTTAGTGAAACCTGCAAGAGACCACGTGCTGGTACTGCTACTCACGTGGCAACACCAAAACTCTGGCCTTGCACCCATATGGTCAAAGATGCAGGCAAAGGCCTTTTCTTCATTAAATAAAGTAAGCAACCCAAAGAGTGAAGCTTGTTGGCAAGAACAGATGCTGTTCTTGAACACAGACACCTGTATGAGCCTCCTGCATCCAGGTTCCCTCTCCTCTGCAAATCGCTTGCTCAGTAAGCACGTCCCAGGAGAAGCCCTGGCACTTTGCCATCGCTGCCATTGCTGATTATTTAATTAAACCCCCAAAAGATAGGAAACGCGTTTCCTTCTTCCTGTAGGTTTTTTCACCCTCTCCGCCAGACAGCAGCAAACTAGCAAAACTAGCACACCTCAGCACTCCCACTTTGCACAAAACACATGTCAAAGCAGCAGTATGTTACAGTATGTTGTACTACATATTACCTGGCCCTGCCAGCTACATAATTATCTCGTTAAGTTTTGGCTAGATACACTAAACTGGCCCTTTACAAAAGCAGCTGGAGGACACTGTTGCATGGGATCCAGGAGCAGAGTCCTGTTCATGAATGCCCCCTACTCCCATCCCACCATTACAGACAGCTGAATTGTGCACGACGGAGTTATTTTGCCCACACAGCAATTCCACAGCAGCCTGCGTGGCCCTGTGCAAGTGTACTCAAATCCCCCTCTCTGTCCCTTGGTGGGCAGCTCTTCTGGGGATACACAGGAACTGTGGCAGGAGAGGGAAATGATGGTTTCTTGGCAGTTCCTTGCTCTGTAGGCAGACTGAGATTGGCTCTAGGCCCGTACGTTCTTCTCACAGTTCACAGACATCACAGGTGTGTATGCTTCAGAAGATCCTCAGTCTCTCCCAGCCCTGGGAGCTTGTAGCCAAGACTATGAAAAGACCCTTGCTTTTCTGGAAACATAGGGCTAGCAGAACATCTCAGCTCCCTTGCTGGGATTTTTGCTTGATTTAGACACAAAGGACTCGCTATTCCTCCTCATTGCTAACTTGTGCTGGGGCTGGCTACAAGCACAGCTGGGACCAGGACATTCCCCCCAAAGGGATGCCTTGAGTACCTCCACATCCTCATCTCAGGACTTGGCCAAGGCCTTCAGCCCTTTATCTGCTGTTGTGACACTTTTTGGTCCCTCACTGCCGAGAACGGCACTTGTGACACACTAGTGGGAGCGCAGCAATGCTCCTGCAGCAAGGCTTTGGTTTGGAAGCAGAGCTGCTCAGCCCACTCTGCTCTTGCTGATGTAGTGACCTGGTTTTGTCAAGACTGTTTTTCTCCTTTCATCTTTGATGTCATTTTGGAAGGCAAGTCATGAGATTTTCATGGAGGCATTGACTCAAAGTTGGACTAAAACAAAGCCAATCACAATACCATTATAAATGAATGAGTGTGCAATTTCACCTTAGAGGATTATTATACTATTTAGGGTTCTAGCACATTTATTTCCACAGTTTAGTAATCACTTTCATGCTTCTCATTGGACTATACTCTAATCCATTTATATTTTAATGTAACAAGTTACAAGGATTAGCAGCTTGTAATAAATACACTCATCCCCTAAAGCATTTAAACAGCCCCTACACTCTGTAAAGATCTTGCTTAGTGAGCAGACATCTACAAATGAATGAGGAAACTAACACTATGTTGTATGGAACACCATCAAATTGCAAAATACACACTGCCTAAGTTACTTTTCTGTGAAATAAGATCTTTTTCAGCACACAGATTCTATCTTCATTATAGTACACTTTTAAATTCATTTTAGCATAGTCTCTGGAAGTCACGGAGATTGCCTTTTGCATTGGGCATTTGTTTACCTTGTGCTCTTAACTTTGGAAGGATATATTACATTCAGCCCATGCACAGTACTACATCAAAGCAATAGATCACTCATGAAATCCAAATTAAGGAAAGCTGTTGATACCAGCTAAAGGGAATCCACCCCAAGCCCCCCAACCTGACTAGCACTTAGGTCAGTTCTAGTGCTGAAGTGTCCAGGCAACCATGCCCACTGAAGCCAGCTGAAAGCTGCGCTCTCTGTCAGAGAAAGGTAAAAATCTCTGTTGGCCTACTGGCTTGTACTCAATCATAATATTTTTCCACTTGCAGTTGTCTTGAGAAGGGATGGGAGAAATGAAATATTACCTGTCAAACCATAAAGGCATTTCTTGCCTATTCATAGAGCTGCCCAACATATTTTTCAGCAGAATTGTCTCACCTAAACTTCTGGTGTTTGCTCTACTTGCAACCAAAATCCTAACTGAGTTTGTAAGGCAGGAGCACGAATTACCCTCCAGATCCTCCAGTCTTTGAACTTCAACACACAGTTCAACTTCCCGTTTCTGCTATGGTGGAATCTCTTCTTCCTCCCACATGCTGCATCTGCCCAAAGTGTTTTTCTCCATTGGAAAATGTGAAGTTGATGGTCTAGGTAGCTTTCGTCCTTTATTCTTGCAGATGCGTGTTCTGTTTAGCGTCCTGTGGGATATAAAGCTTAACCCTTTGCTACACAAGACCCTGTCAATCTCTTGCACTTTTGCAGGTTCATCTATCAAGAACTCCATTTACAGCAGCACACTTGCTGTGGAGAGTTCCAGGAAAATAGAATTGCTGCAAAATCTCCAAACCCCTTTTAACAGGAATCCATAGATAGTCTGGCCTTAGCCAGAGTCATACAGAAAGAGGCTTGTAGCTCTGGCTGATGGAGAGTACAGACATGTCTATTCTGCAGCTTCTGTAACTACAGCCAGTCCCTCCCACCCGAAGAAATGGTGAAGGGAGGAGATAATTATGCGTGGATTTTTTATTGTTTCTTGAAAAATCAATCTCAACGGTCTTTGTTAAGTACCGGTCACCCCAACATCTGCAAAGCAGTATTAAGTGTGCAGTGACCAAACAGGAAAAAAATTGATGTTCACAGTATGGGTTTCTTCCTGCAAGCTGCTTCTTTTGCTTTACCTCTGCAGATTTCACCAAAAAGGAGTACGTGGAAAAACAGGGCTTGCTCTTGTGAAGCTGCTGAATAATTACCAGTAGGGAAGAGAGGGCAGAACACCTGTCCAGACTGAGAATTCACACCCATGTCACTGGTTAGGCTTTGGGCACTGTCTACAGCCAGACACTGATCAGCACCTAGGCAAAACCAATTCAGGAGCTCAGCTCTCTTCTAGGTTACACAGTATTTACATCGCAAAAGGATCAAATCTTTATAAAAGAACCTAATCAGCATCAGGCTCAGCTATGTAATGTAAGTCAAGTATCTCTTTGCCCAAGAGTTCGAGGTTAAATGGACAACTCAAACATCCACCTGTAAGCCAGCTTTCAGGACCAGCTCTCCAAAGTAACCAGTTTGTCCTGCAACTGGTTCCTCACACTCTCTCCCTAATCCCAGTGGACAGAGGCCTCAATCCTGCCCCTAGTCACATCACCTGGTTTATAAGCACCTTTTGAGGGATGAGCAGAGTCAGAGAAGCCAGATCCTACATGTGAAACACTTTTGCCAGACGCGGGCTGGGAGACGCCAAGAAAGCCTCTTATTCCTCTGCACCCCTATCAGGCATCCCCCATGGGAGGCTTAAAACCAGCATCTGCCAGCAAGGATGCTCAGAAGACCTTTGCTCAGTTAAAAAAGCCCAATGCAAACCCCAGAACTCCGCAGAGCTATCAGCTGCCTTTCACGCGGTGAATTGTACTGAACAAGCTCTTTCCTCTCAGCGAAAACTCACGGGGTATCCACACTGCAGCGCTGCAAGGCCATACCTCATTTTAGCTTTAAGCAAGCTTGGCTGTGTCAACGTGGGAGTCGGCTCCAGCTGAGGGTGCCTGTCACAGCACGGGGCTTCAGCAGCGACCCTGACTTGAAGCACCTCCACCCATCTCCATCCTCCACGCTCCCTTCCGAGTTACACCAGCACAACCATTTGCAGGACTGTTTCAGTCAGAATGAAAACAGAGGGCGTTTTTATCCCAGATCGGTGTAGCATCTTGTACATCCCGATACTCTCCATCTCCAGGACTAACGGGTCCAAAGACAAAATATTACAGGTCTCTGCCTTCTGGTGTCTATTCATACATCAGAGCCACAAACCTTCCGGCATCACCATGAAGAGTTACAAGCACGCCAGACTAGGATCACTGTAAACCCGAGCAATGAATTAAATCTAATGCTGCTTTCTTCACTTAGGGAGTAAACTTTGCAAAGCTCCTTAATGCCCAGAGGTGCAGTTTTACTGTGGCAAGGAATTTTCCTCTTGTGAACTCAATGTTCAAACAAGCTCCCTGGTGAGGTAAGCATAGGCTGCCTTTTAATACAAACACAAAACTCACATTTAACTTATTAGCTGGGGGAGGAATACAGATGAGGGATGGATGAATCTCATGAGTCATCGTTTCTGTAGGATAAAAAGCAAGCTTGTCTCAAAAAAAAATCAATTCATTCGCCTCTATTGTGTATTGCAGATAGAAGCGCTTAAATAATAAAGAGATTAATACAAACACTTCAACCAATTGTTCTAAAAAAATGAAAAATAGCTTCTGGATTATGAAAGAATATTCTTTAAATACTGAAAAATAAAACATTTCAAATGGTACAATGTTTTGGGAGAGGGAGACAAATGCAGATTAGTCATGCTTGAATGCACTTCCCCAAACAATACACCACTTAGAGCTAAGACATGTACACACCCCAAGGGATAGATGAAAAATTAGGGTCTGTATATTAGTTTAATTCCTTTATCATTTGCCATATTCTTCCAGTCTTGTACCAACCCTTCCCCCAGACAGCACCACATGCATATTCTATGCCTTGACCACCGAACTCACTCCCAGCTCAATCTTGCGGGCAAATGAAGGGATGTGCTCTTAAAGTGTGAAGCAGGACAAAAGCACAGCGCTAACCCTATTGAAAGGATAATGGAATCACACAGTTCAAGTACAGCATCATCCTCCAGTGGGGTGCAAATTTCCACCAGCTTTATTATTTTTATTTAAGATTTTAGGAGGAGTGGAAGAAAAGGATCAGGCAGAGAAAAGGTATGCCTGAAAGAAGCTCAGAGAAGTCTAAAGCCAGCTGAACAACAGCAAAGATCTGCTGAAACAGGGATTTCATGGAATACTCAGAACTGGCGAAGAAGGAAAGCACGTACTACAGTGTGAGCTGCACAGACATTGAAGAGAACATCAAGCTATGCAAAATTAGGTAACATTCCAGGTATCCACTGATTCAAGATCTCACCAGAAACAATCCCTAAAGAAATCACTGTGGATGGATGGTGGCGAGTGGCAGATATTGCTGACAGGGCAGTGGGTCAAAAGATTCAAGTTCCAGTCCCTTCCCCCACCTGCTCTCCATTTCTAAACCTGGGATCTGCCATAGCATGCTAAGCAAATCCCTTTACCTCTCTGAGTGCATCTACACACAGTAAAGATGTGTTATTTTTTCTTCTCTGGAGACATAGCTCAGAGGCCAGACCCAGTGACCACAGGAGTTACCATGCACTAACTGCACTAAACGACCACTAAACCGCTACTTCCACTTTGACAGGTTTGCTGTGTTTGTTTCCCAACCCTTTCACCCGACCTATCTAGTTATACAGCGACTTCTTTGGGACAGCGATTAACTCTCACTGTGCATTCATAAAGATCTAGCACGGCAGGATCCTATCTTGTTCTTTGGGTATTGCTGCAGTGAAGGACAGTACACGAAAAGGCAAGCACTGCAGAAGGTGATCTGGATACCTCGTGGTACAATCTCTAGGAAGGTTAAATACTCTGTTACAACACAATGAACCCCTGGATGCTACCACACATAGTATTCTGTGTCATTAACTTTTTTTTTTTTTTGCACAAAAGGAATACACAGGGTATTCTGGGGAGGAAAATCCATCAACACCAACACCAGAGTTTTATCCAAAAGCTCTTTTTTTTTGGCTAAAGAAATAAGGAGCTTAAATTTGTACTGAGTCTCAAAAGCCTAGTTTAAGTAGAATTTTTTCCTGGGGAAATATTAAGAACAGATTGTTTCTCAAAGACTGTTAGAGTAAATGATGGCTTTATACTGATTTCCCAGTGCTAGGAATGCACATGAGAAAGAAAAGCATCAGTCGACGTCCCGTCACTGATGCATAACTCTTGTTATCTATCTGTGTCACAGTACTCCTGGCACAGATACCTCCAATACCTCATTTTCTGCATTTCATATTGTATCGGATTTGGGACGAGCCCTTGTTAGTTCTGCAAAAGCCAGGATCACAGGCAAGGGGACTTCCCTTACGATGCACAGCCTCACCTGTTCATCACTGGAGTCTGAAGCACGCTGGCTTCCACACGCACAGCAATTCATCTTACTGGTCAATCGATCTGTACAGTAATCTTTGAGGCTGAGCAAACTGCTGAGTTGGAACTGAAAGAAAACCGTCTTGGCAGAATTCAAGGAGACAAGACGAAATAAATCACTGTGTCTGCTTTACTGGTCAATCAGTTCACATATCCACACACAGATGTGATAACCGAACTTGTGCTTATGTAATCAGCCATCTTATTGCACTGCTCCATCTTTAACTGAATAAAATTGTAGCAAATTAGTTCTGGTGCTGTGCAGAATCACCTGCTGTGAAGAATTACCTGTTCACTCTTTGAACCAAGTCCATAAAAAGCACACAGAACTTGTTTATCCCATCAAATTGCAATCTGGACCATGCAGCTACAGCACAGCTGACATGAGGTAGAAAGTTCACAAGCCACTCGGCTCTGCTTCCAAATTAATCCCTTGCATAAGCTTGATACAACGCAAACACGGCTTTTTGGCATGGGCAGGCTTCTTGAAGAGCTGCATCATACATTCCCAGGTTCTCTCTAAGATTTCCTTACCAAAAGGCTGAACGTAGTTTTCTTTCAGAGCTGGAAAAGTGAAAGCAGCCTGGATCACACTGACAATGCTACTCGTGTAGTTAAATGTTCTTAAGTTTTGTAATATGCTAGAATAAAACTACATTTGAATGCAGAGTTGGACTGTTTTGAATCTAAGAAACATATGACAACACAGAAACATGCTATTATTTTAGTGTTGTTAATTACTCCTCCCAAGGCCCACGACAAATAGCTATCTGATTAACAATTGTTTATAAAATTGGAAACTTTTTTCCCCTGCATTGTTTTCATGACTCAAATATCAGAGCTGATAGCGCTAACAATTCTGAAAATTCATGGGCAGGAAAGCACGGTCCCCACCAAGTGGTATAAAAACCTCATCTCTCCCTGCAAAATTCAATGTAATCTTAACTAGGGATCACAACAGATGTCTTACTATAGAAAATATTTGCTCCCATTGAAAGCACTTGACAAATAGCTAGGAGAGGTAAAGAGGGAGAAGTGCTAAAAAGAGTGAGGAACCTGCTGCTTGCAAAAGTATAATAGGTTAGAAATAAATGCTAACTAGAAATAAAAGGAACTAGCTTAACATAACACACCAGTCAGTCATTACCATGAAGAGAGCTGCCATTATAATTTTATTTCAAATATAAAAACCAGTTTTCATTTAGTAAAACTGGGAGCTGCAAAACGGCTGCTATTCAAGATTATTTCTAAAAACCCTGCTGGAGTCACTAAGCCTTAAGGCACAGAAAGGACCCTCCTATTAAACACATGGTGCACAGAATTTGATATCCACCCAGCAAGTCTCAAGAGATGTTGGGCTAAACCTGCAGATGATGAGCTACAGCCACTCCACATTTAAACACAGCTAGCTACACCTAACACACAAACAGCCATCAAAACAGTTCAAACATGCAAATCATCAGAATCACCCTTGGTTTGGATTTTTTGGCAAGGACATACTTTATACTGGGAGAAAAAAATGCTGTATTGAAGACATAACACAAGCTTCTAAAGAAACTGCTCTATCATAATGCTTCAAATTAAGAATCATCCAACACTTGCTAATTCTATAGGAATTGTTCTAGGAAAGGGCTCAAACTGCAATAAGGTTTGAGAGCCAAGTGGGTTCTTCTGTCTTCTCTGCAAGACAACACAAAACCACCTACACTTCAAAGACTCATTCCCTTGAAATGAGCTGTATGAAGCATTCCAGCTGTGGAGCTAAACTTTGGTAATTCCAGTTGATCTCCAACATCAGCAAAGCTGTATTAATGAGTCAAGTTAAGAGAAACTCTGCATCTTGAGGATGAAAAACTGCAAAGGTATTAAATGGCTCCTCAGTGGTGCCTGCAGCATGGGCCCACACCCACAGAAGTTTTTGTTCTTTAACTTCGACTGCTCTTACTCTCACTCATAAATCATCCTTCAATTAAAACCAGTTTTAATTAATAACACACCCCCTGTGCCTGTGCCTTGGGCCATTTACATCAAAACTATTAAACCACACTGTCACGTGCCAACTATAAGCATCGACAGCTTTTTTCCAGGCCTATGAGTCGTTTCCACTATTGTAAAAGCACAGTTGCAAGTAAGAACCGGATCACTCCTAGAAACACTGGGCACTCACGGGGAATCATCTCGGCAAGAACATGCCATCCAAAGCTGGTGGGACAAAGAGAGCTGTGAAACGTGGCAGTAAACCAGCACCAAGAAAACTCGGTCCCAGGCATTCAGCTGGACAGTCACCAAGTTAACTACCTGACTTTCCAAGCTCTTCTGCCTGGTCATCCTTCCCCACAAAGCTTCCCAGTCAGGGAAACGGGACCACCATCGGCTCTGTCTCTTGGTTTCAGAATGCAAACTGGGAGACCAGCACCTAAAAAAGCTGCTTCCTACAGAAATCCCCATTCACTTCCCCCATACTTTTTCTTACCATTTTAGGTTCAAACAGCACTCAAGTCCCAAGAGTTTACCTCCATCTCGTCTTGAACTATACCTCACCACTCTTACACAACACTGATTCAGTCCTCCTAATAAAGAGGCTCAAGCCGTACCCCACCATCTCAGAGATTCAGACATTAGCATGTCATCGGATGAAAGAATGACTGCGGGGGCCCCAAATTACACAGTATTTATTGTCTTGTTGCAAGCCCCATTCAAGAACAAGAGCCTCCCCGTGCAGGGCAACAGCAGGGACTGTTTCCTGAGAACTTGAAACAAGAAGCTTGTGTGTCTTCCTTTAACTGACAGTTGATTAGAGCTAATGAAACATTAGAGTGGCAGTTGCTCTTTGGTATTTTTAAAGAAATATTTACACTCCAAGGGCTTGACCCTGCCCCAAGAGATGACTCTGAGCCAGTAACAATGCTAGTTTGTACAAGACAAAGCTGAATAAATGTGCCCCAGATTACAGACTGCAAAGCTGTCAACCTATGAACAACTTTAACTGGAAGTTAAAAATGGAATTGGCTTGCTATTTGGTATGATTTACATTTAATATTTCAGATCAACGGCTCTGCATAATCCCCTGGAGAACAGTGGAATAAACACATTGTGCCTCAGTCATCATATACCAAGCTGTGCCAGCACATTCCAGTCCTCACCCTACCCCAGCTCCACTCCACCTCCCCGGGTCACTCTTTTGCTTCACAGGACCCCTTCCTCCCCCTATCCCATGGGCTGCAGCCTACCTAAACTTCAGTCATACCCATATCATGTTATTTTGTAATAATACACGTGTGGCTGAGTTCGCTATTTTAAAGGCCCCTCTCCTTTCCCATCTCTTACTCACACGAACTATTACCAACAAGGCCTCTGCCTGGAGGCTTTGAGCACACCCTGTCCAATTG